>NC_042957.1:9530853-9706058 GCF_901001165.1 Salmo trutta | reverse complement strand
TGAAGCGGGAGAGAATGACTTCCACAGGAGGGGAGAGAGGGGGAGAGAATGACGTCCACAGGGGGGAGGGGGAGGGGGAGAGAATGACGTCCACAGGAGGGGAGGGAGGGGGAGAGAATGACGTCCACAGGAGGGGAGGGAGGGGGAGAGAATGACGTCCACAGGAGGGGAGAGAGGGGGAGAGAATGACTTCCACAGGAGGGGAGGGGGGGGAGAGAATGACTTCCACAGGAGGGGAGAGGGGGGGAGAGAATGACTTCCACAGGAGGGGAGAGAGGGGGAGAGAATGACTTCCACAGGAGGGGAGAGAGGGGGAGAGAATGACGTCCACAGGAGGGGAGGGAGGGGGAGAGAATGACTTCCACAGGAGGGGAGAGAGGGGGAGAGAATGACTTCCACAGGAGGGGAGAGAGGGGGAGAGAATGACAACCACAGGAGGGGAGAGAGGGGGAGAGAATGACGTCCACAGGAAGGAAAAGAGGGGGAGAATGACTTCCACAGGAAGGGAAAGAGAGGGGAGAATGACTTCCACAGGAAGGGAAAGAGGGGGAGAATGACTTCCACAGGAAGGGAGAGAGAGGGGGAGAATGACTTCCACAGGAAGGGAGAGAGAGGGGGAGAATGACTTCCACAGGAGGGGAGAGAGAGGGGGAGAATGACGTCACAGGAGGGGAGAGAGGGGGAGAGAATGACGTCACAGGAGGGGAGAGAGGGGGAGAATGACTTCCACAGGAGGAGAGAGAGGGGGAGAATGACTTCCACAAGAGGGGAGAGAGAGGGGGAGAATGACTTCCACAAGAGGGGAGAGAGGGGGAGAATGACTTCCACAAGAGGGGAGAATGACTTCCACAAGAGGGGAGAATGACTTCCACAAGAGGGGAGAATGACTTCCACAAGAGGGGGAGAATGACTTCCACAAGAGGGGGAGAATGACTTCCACAAGAGGGGGAGAATGACTTCCACAAGAGGGGGAGAATGACTTCCACAAGAGGGGGAGAATGACTTCCACAAGAGGGGGAGAATGACTTCCACAAGAGGGGGAGAATGACTTCCACAAGAGGGGGAGAATGACTTCCACAAGAGGGGGAGAATGACTTCCAGAAGAGGGGAGAGAGAGGGGGAGAATGACTTCCACAAGAGAGGAGAGAGAGGAGGAGAATGACTTCCACAAGAGAGGAGAGAGAGGAGGAGAATGACTTCCACAAGAGAGGAGAGAGAGGAGGAGAATGACTTCCACAAGAGAGGAGAGAGGGGGAGAATGACTTCCACAAGATGAGAGAGAGAGGAGGAGAATGACTTCCACTTGATGGTAGAGAGGGGGAGAATGACTTCCACAAGAGGGGAGAGAAAGGGGGAGAATGACTTCCACGAGAGGGGAGAGAGAGGGGGAGAATGACTTCCACAAGAGGGGACAGAGAGGGAGATTGACTTCCACAAGAGGTGAGAGAGGGGGAGAATGACTTCGACAGGATGGGAGAGAGGGGGAGAGAATGACAACCACAGGAGGGGAGGGAGGGGGAGAGAATGACTTCCACAGGAGGGGAGAGAGGGGGAGAGAATGACAACCACAGGAGGGGAGAGAGGGGAGAGAATGACGTCCACAGGAAGGAAAAGAGGGGGAGAATGACTTCCACAGGAAGGGAAAGAGGGGAGAATGACTTCCACAGGAAGGGAAAGAGGGGGAGAATGACTTCCACAGGAAGGGAGAGAGGGGGAGAATGACTTCCACAGGAAGGGAGAGAGAGGGGGAGAATGACTTCCACAGGAGGGGAGAGAGAGGGGGAGAATGACTTCCACAGGAGGGGAGAGAGAGGGGAGAGAATGACGTCACAGGAGGGGAGAGAGGGGGAGAGAATGACGTCACAGGAGGGGAGAGAGGGGGAGAATGACTTCCACAGGAAGGGAGAGAGAGGGGGAGAATGACTTCCACAAGAGGGGAGAGAGAGGGGAGAATGACTTCCACAAGAGGGGAGAGAGGGGGAGAATGACTTCCACAAGAGGGGAGAGAGGGGGAGAATGACTTCCACAAGGGGGACAAGAGGGGGAGAATGACTTCCACAAGAGGGGGAGAATGACTTCCACAAGAGGGGGAGAATGACTTCCACAAGAGGGGGAGAATGACTTCCACAAGAGGGGGAGAATGACTTCCACAAGAGGGGGAGAATGACTTCCACAAGAGGGGAGAGAGAGGGGGAGAATGACTTCCACAAGAGAGGAGAGAGAGGAGGAGAATGACTTCCACAAGAGAGGAGAGAGGAGGAGAATGACTTCCACAAGAGAGGAGAGAGGGGGAGAATGACTTCCACAAGAGGGGAGAGAGAGGGGGAGAATGACTTCCACAAGAGGAGAGAGAGAGGAGGAGAATGACTTCCACTTGATGGTAGAGAGGGGGAGAATGACTTCCACAAGAGGGGAGAGAAAGGGGGAGAATGACTTCCACAAGAGGGGAGAGAGAGGGGGAGAATGACTTCCACGAGAGCGGAGAGAGAGGGGGAGAATGACTTCCACAAGAGGGGACAGAGAGGGAGAATGACTTCCACAAGAAATGAGAGGAGGGGGAGATTGACTTCCACAAGAGGTGAGAGAGGGGGAGAATGACTTCGACAGGATGGTAGAGAGGGGAATAATGACTTCCACAGGAGGGGGAGAGAGGGGGAGAGAGTGGGAGAATTACTTCTATAGGAGGGGAGAGAGGGGTTGAATGAATTCCACAGGGGGGAGAGAGAGGGAGAGAATGACTTCCATAAGAGGTGAGAGAGGGGGAGAATGACTTCCACGGGATGGTAGAGAGGGGAAGAATGACTTCCACAGGAGGGGGAGAGAGAGGGAAAATGACTTCCACAGGAGGGGAGAGGGGGAGAATGACTTCTATAGGGATTCAGGAGAGGAGAGAGCGAGAGAGGCCCGTCACACAATAGTCATAGAATTTGAATATTCAATAGTCCGTCGGAACATTGACCAACCACAGAACGGTGATTTGAATGGGGATGTCTGTCCTGGGTAGTTTATGTCTATTGAACCAGGCAATATTTGTTAGTACTTATTCATTCTCAGGACTAATAGGAGTGTATCTGGATATATTATCCTCATGAAAGACAATATGATTGGCTGAGCTCTGTTGGGGACATGACAGACAGCTTATCATTAATATTAACATGCAGCAAACCGCTCCTAAACCCAAGTTGTCTCAAAACAAGTGATATGTTTCCATTTAAAATCTACTTCCTGCTCAGCTCTGGCATTATGCGTTATCATTATTATTAGTATTATTTCACACTACTGAGAGTGATAACTCACTTCAACCTGGTGACAACTATGTGTGGTGTAGCAGGAGAGAGAGAAAAAGATGCACACAGAAATTGGAGGATATCTGTTGTCTATTAGAGTGTTTCAGGTAAGGCAAGCCTCCAACGTATAAGGAAACAAAAGGAACAAACAGGAGAAAGAGAGAAGAGAGAGGGGGAGGACTGGGTCTGTTGTAGTTAGTCTGCTACATATCACAGTATCTATGCTGAAAGCATTTTGTTCCTTAAAAAATAATCTCAAAATGTATCCTCTGTCGAGAAGAAGCACACACACGCACAGCAAGAAACATGTCAACCATGTAAAACAGGACAGATACATTTTGAAGCATCAGTGTGAACATGGAGCTTGATACTAATTTGGTACTTTTTGATTGAAAGTTTGCTCTCCTTTGAATGCTGAGAGAAAAAAAATGTATTAACGCTTTTAACCATGTTAACGACCAGAGGCCCCACAGCTAAGTGTAATTTGTATCAGAGACTATAATCGAACTGTATTACAGACTATAACACTATAACATATGTGGGTGTGTAGAACTATGAATACATTTACTCAGAGTTTGGAGCATAAATATAACTTCAAAACTTCAAAAGTGACTTTTCTACAGAGGGCCTGCTAAGGATTTACATTTATCAACTTCAAAGTGCGTGGAGCTCTTTCAACTTTCCACATAAAGCGGAAACCCTCAGACTCTCACTACTGTATCTCATGGTGCTTATAGGAAGTATTCTGAAGTTACACTTTAGGCTCCCATGGGACCTGATGCTTAGAGGAGAACGATCCTCTTTTTTGGTTTTGGTTGCAAATCAATCAAAGGAATAAAAATAGACTGGTAGGTCAGAGCAAGCACAACTCAACACACCCATCCCACCTGCGTGTCCGGAATCACACTCCTCCAGATCCTCGTCATCGCTGGAACACTCCGCCGACGATACTATGTCATCTGTCGTCTGCCGGGGAGACACCGGGATAGATCGAGAAGAGACAGCAGAGAACATGGTGAGAGGCTGCACATCACAGACATTGTTGCAGACAGTGGACCCATACAGTCACCTAAGTTAAATATATCTGTATGGAAGATTGACCCTACCAGAAGAGAACCTAGAGAGGCAACAGAGCACATCCAGTCTCCTACAACCATCCCACTCCAGCCTGTACTAGATACCTAGCCAGCCTGTACTAGATACCTAGCCAGCCTGTACTAAATACCTAGCCAGCCTGTACTAAATACCTAGCCAGCCTGTACGAAATACCTAGACAGCCTGCACTAAATACTTAGACAGCTTGTACTAGATGTCTATCCAGCCTATACTAGATACCTAGCCAACCTATACTAGATACCTAGCCAATCTATATTTGATACCTATCCAGCCTATACTAGATATCTAGCCAACCTGTACTGAAATGTTCTTTCAGAGTATTCCGTCAGAGATTCCTACCATATATCACCTCAAGTCAAACCTCTCATTGTGTTTGTCATTCTTCACTTTATGTACTCTCTTCTTCCCAGCTACAGATAATTGTTTTCCCTTATAGCTTTCCACTCATTCCTCCTATTATTTAGAACCTGCTTTTCCTCCTCTCCTCTCCTCTCCTCTCCTCTCCTCTCCTCTCCTCTCCTCCTCTCTTCTCCTCCTCTCTTCTCCTCCTCTCTTCTCCTCCTCTCTTCTCCTCCTCTCCTCTCCTCCTCTCCTCTCCTCCTCTCCTCTCCTCCTCTCCAGTCAATGGCCTCTAAGGAAGCATCCAGAGCTAGAGATCAGCCTTGCCCCACTCAAATGCTGTGATGTGTGCACCAGAGGAGGAATGGGGGACGATGGGTGTCCCAAATGGCAACCTATTCCCTATATAGTGCATTGGTCAAAAGCACTCTGGTCAAAAGCAGTGCACTGTATAAGGAATATGGTGCCATTTGGGACGTGGAAGCCAGCCTTCAGTATCCCACAATTCTGATTTATCCAGTCGCCTCACCACCTCTCTCACCCCCTCGCCTCACCCCCTCTCTCGGGCCCGACTCGGGGAGGACATAGGGGTCGTATTTCAGCGTGTTGTGGCGTTGAGTGGAGCGCTTGGTGCTTAGCGAGCGTCGACTGAGAGACGTTTATTAGAAGGGACCAGCAGGGCGATAAAATAAGAGTTGTCACAGAGCAGGGTTATGATATCAGAGGGCTTATTGAGTTTGCAGAGCTGGACCACCACACTGTTACACTCTAAATATAATATAATTGACAGACTAATGAAACGCCGCGGCTGGTGTCTCCACAACAACCATCTCCACTGCTGATAAGATGAACACACACACACACACACACACACACACACACACACACACACACGGACTCCACGGTTACGCAGTCCATGTATTAGAAAGAGAGAAAGAGAGAAAGAGAGAAAGAGAGAGAAAGAGAGAAAGAGCTGTTCAATTCTACAATCACCTAAAAGGAAGTGATTCCCAAACCTTCCATAACAAAGCCATCACCTACAGAGAAATTAACCTGGAGAAGAGCCCCCTAAGCAAGCTGGTCCTGGCAAGGAGAGAGGGAGCGGGCGAGAGAGAGAAGGAGAGAGGGAGAGAGGGAGAAAGAGAGAGAGAGAAAGAGAGAAAGAGTGAGAGGAGAGAGAAAGAGAGCAAGAGAGAGAAAGAGGGTGATGCGGTGCGTTTGTGATTGTGTGGGTGAGGGGGGGGGGCTGAGAGGGAACAAATAAGTAACGGAGGAAAGAAGATAAGGGAAACTCACTAAACTGAATTGGTGTAAAATTTTGCCCTCAGTAAATATGATATTATTCATTGAAGTAACATTATGTGTGTAAAAAGACTGGTTATTACTGAGACAAAATATTGCTGGTTATTCGGATGGCAGGTTGCAGAAAAGGTTGCAGAAAAGGACTCAGAGAGAAAATAAGAAAACTAGCCCAGACATCAAAGGCTGTTACACCAATCTCAGCCTCTCCCCTCACATCTCACTTTACTATCAACACATATCTAATCACCTCATAATACTGGTACCCTGGATATATTGTTTCAGCTTTGAGCCTGATACTTTCTAAACAAGACACATTATAAACCAGACACATTCTAAACCAGACACATTATAAACCTGACAAATTCTGAACCAGACCCATTCGGTACCAGACCCTTTCTAAACCAGACCCATTCGGAACCAGACCCATTCGGAACCAGACCCATTCGGAACCAGACAGATTCTACACCTGACACTGTCTAAAACTGACACATTCTGAACCAGAAAAAATCTGAACCAGACACATTCTACACCAGAACCTTTCTACACCAGACAGATTCTACACCAGACACATTCTGAACCAGACACATTCTGAACCAGACACATTCTAAACCAGACACATTCTAAACCAGACACATTCTGAACCAGACACATTCTGAACCAGACACATTCTAAACCAGACACATTCTAAACCAGACACATTCTAAACCAGACACATTCTAAACCAGACACATTCTAAACCAGACACATTCTGAACCAGAGACATTCTGAACCAGAGACATTCTGAACCAGAGACATTCTGAACCAGACACATTCTGAACCAGACACATTCTGAACCAGAGACATTCGGAACCAGAGACATTCTGAACCAGACACATTCTGAACCAGACACATTCTGAACCAGAGACATTCTGAACCAGACACATTCTGAACCAGACACATTCTGAACCAGACACATTCTGAACCAGACACATCTAAGTTTATTGTTTTCAGCTTCAGGTGAATCATTCTTTTGCCTTTACCCATCTACTTTAATGTAGAGCAGGGTTTCACAACACTCTCCTCAGGTACCACCAGACGTTTCACATATTTGTTATAGCCCTGAACAGGCACAACTGAATCCATTAGTCTACTAATCATCAACCCCTTGACTAATTGAATCAGGTACCAGTTAGGGCTAAAACAAAAAGGTCAAACGTCTGATGTTCCCTGATTAGAGTGGATTGGGAAGTACTGATGTAGAGCCCATGTCTGGCCCACTGTGCACAGGGAACATGTTCGAAGCCTCTCTGCCTGAGGGGGTACCTGCAGCTCTCACCCGTTCTCCAATAAGTCTCAAAGTATAGAACGCATGTCTCTGTGGCTAGGAGAAAACCCCGCTACAGTCTCATTACAGAAGGAAGGCATGTCTTTCTCAGACACTAACCCACCATGATAGAGGGAACACGTTTGACTCAGAGACTAACCCAGCATGGCAGAAGGAACACGTTTGACTCAGAGACTAACCCAGCATGGCAGAAGGAACACGTTTGACTCAGAGACTAACCCAGCATGTCAGAGGGAACACATGTCTCAGAGACTAACCCACCATGGCAGAAGGAACACGTTTGACTCAGAGACTAACCCACCATGGCAGAAGGAACACGTTTGACTCAGAGACTAACCCACCATGGCAGAGGGAACACATGTCTCAGAGATTAACCCACGATAGGACAATGGGAGATGATGGGAGAGATGGGCCACTATAGGACAATGGGAGAGATGGGCCACTATAGGACAATGGGAGATGATGGGAGAGATGGGCCACTATAGGACAATGGGAGATGATGGGAGAGATGGGCCACTATAGGACAATGGGAGATGATGGGAGAGATGGGCCACTATAGGATGGTCTGCAGGGTGTGTTGTAATATCTTTGTCATGTCGGACTCCAGGACATATGTTTCATAGTCTCACAGCAGAGTTAGAGAACAAACCCACAACAGGACCAGAGGAGATTGGCCACCATGTAACGGGCAGTGGGGTGGTCTGTCAGCAAGTAGAGGGATGGAGAGACAGACGGTAGGTTTATGCTTTCTGTCTGAGCCGAGGAGGAATAAACCCACAGCAGGACCATAGGAGGTAGGATGGGAGGCAGCAGGGTGTTGTGTCAGACAGCAACAAAGCTATCAAATATCTTAGCCTGAAACATCTGTCTCTCACTGGGGTTTGTAATCCCTCCTCTCTCTATGACCCGACTTCACATAGAGGCCAGAACTCTAGAACACTAGCAGAACACTAGCAGAACACTGGCAGAACACTGGCAGAACACTAGCAGAACACTAGAACAACACTAGTACTGAACTGAAACAGAAAAGATTTGAGGGGTTCAAGGAAAGAATGGAGCATGGGGTTAGTTCCATCACCACCTTACACAGGCTTGGTAAATCCAATATAAGTGGACAGGCATCGCTGAGTTGTGGATTGGCAAAAGGAGGGAGTCTAGCTTGGTTCCTTCAGTTTATACAGGTTTGAGAAAAAATTCTAAATTAACAGGTTCTGAATCACTCATGTCCTCTATTTCTTTGAATATACTGCAGATCAGATTGCATTTCATGACATGAATTCTATTCAAAGTCAAACCCATCATGATTTTATCTGAGATAGTCTGAGCTAGTGGGGCGGCAGCGTAGCCTAGTGGTTAGAGCGTTGGACTAGTAACCAAAAGGTTACGAGATCAAATCCCTGAGCTGACAAGGTACAAATCTTTCATTCTGCCCCTGAACAAGTCAGATAACCCACTGTTCCTAGGCTGTCATTGAAAATAAGAATTTGTTCTTAACTGACTTGCCTAAAAGGTAAAATAGTCAAGATTTGGAGCTTTATTCTCCATCTTTATGCTGATGCAAAACCAATGAGCTGTCACATGAATCATACACCTCTCTGTGAGATGGTCAGAAACATCAATAAAACACACACTAGGCAGGTAAAGTAAATGACTGCAATGGAACGCAACATTTTCAAAAGCAAAATTGCCTGTGCATTGAAGAGAGAAATAGTGTTGCCTGGCTCTGTAGTATTCTGTAGTGTAGAATAATGTGTATGGCCGGCAAGAATACAGAAAGGGATTTCACAGCTGGAGGAATCCAATTCTCAGGCTAAATCTCCATAACATGCAGTGGGATATATTTTGGCAGCAAAGTGATTTATTTTTTCTGCAATTATTCTCAACAAACTGTCTTTCATCTTCTTTCCTGCAAGTGGGAGTGTGTGACTGTGTGTGTGTGTGTGTGTGTTTGTGTGAGGCGGAGGGTATTACAGGGTGGCGGTGCAATGCGTGTGTGTGCATGCGTCCATACTTGTGTGTGTGGCCATGTGTTTTTGCGCGATGTGAATAATGCAAGGCGGAGGATGCAGAAAGCTTTAGATATGAGGACTATATCTGACATTCACCATATAATGCTGTTATATCATCTTTAGCCCCTAAAACAACAAAGAAATGACACAATCAGTACTGAGACTACAGAGGTCATTATAACAGCCTAGTATGCTAAAATAATCTCATTGAGATCAATACAGATAGACTTACGGTACGCATGCACACAGCCTTGCTACAAAATGGTGAACATGGAGCGTTCTCTTTATGGAACTAATCAGTGCTTCTAGAACTCTGAGAATCACCAGAGCAGTTTTGTTCTGCAGCCACCGTTATCAGAACAAGCCTATAATTACCACGCCAATCGCAACTGAACAAATCACCAGCTAGACCCGCAATCAGGCTTGACCCTCTTAAAAGGTGCAGAATGAATCACATTCAGACCAAAACAGAGCTAAAAATGCCAGCCCTCTAATTCCAACTATTTTGAGGTGATTAACAACTTTTCCTAAGTCCTTGTAGGTACTTCTCTGGTTTACTTTGTGCATGATGAATATTCACTGATGTTTCACACAGTTTTCAGTAGCAGAGCTACAGTATGTATAACAACTGAGTTACTTTGTTGGAACACTTTCACCTGTCTGTCTCACCTGAGGTTAGTAGTGCACGTTGTAGAACTGTCTCACCTGAGGTTAGTAGGGCATCCCTACTGGCACCCTATTCCCTATATAGCACACTCCTTTTCTTTTGACTAGATCCATATGGGCCCTGGATTTAAAGTAGTGCACTATATAGGGAATAGGGTTCCATTTGAGTCCTAACACTTTATTTTCCCTCTGGGTTGGAACAACACAGGCAACAATTTACACCTCTAATCGGATCTCTGCTGAACCCCCAGATTGGCTTCTACATCAATTATGAGATGGTACAGGCTTGTGTCAGAGCCTAGGGGAAGGGATGGTTAACTCTGTCCATATATTCATATATATGGGGGACATCACAGAGCAGGGGTAGATACATATTACACCAAGACTTGTATCTTAACATATACCCTGCTGTTTTCTGCCCAGATGGCAAGGAGGGAAATGGGGGGGGGGGGGGCTTTAAGGTAAAGGACAACAGCATCCAACAAGGCCACATATCATCTCAACCATCAAAACCCAATTTGCCTTATTTACAATGCGACAACAGAGCACAACCCCCCATGGCGTAGAGATTGTTTCTGGGGGTGAGAACAAAGGAAGCATGAATCAATTCTAACTCAAGGTCTGCCTTTTATACTCTCTGACCGTTTCCATGGCTATCCTCTAGCGGTGTGAGTTGTCGTCGTGGAGATCACAGTGGCCGGCCACACAGTAGAAGAAGGGCAAATGTAAGACACGGGATAAGAAGCATGTTCCTGTTGTTGTCGCGGTAACCTTGAGCTCCTCTGTGGTTTGAGAGAGGGATATGGAGGAGGGATATGTTTCCACATACAGCATACAGTATTCCATGGGTTATAAATACATATGTACAGCCTCTCCTTTCGCTCACCTCTCTTCTCTCCTCTTTTTTTCTCTCATCCTTTCCTCTCTTCTCTTATCCTCGGCTCCCCTCCCCTCTCCTCCCCTGCCCCCCCCCTCTCTCTACTCCTCTTGCATCCCTTCTCCTCTCCTCCCCTGCCCTCCTCTCCCCTCTCTTTCCCTCTCCTCTCTTTCCCTCTCCTGTCCTCTCCAGCCAGAAGCATACTACCTTGGAACCCACTGCTGGCTTGCCTCTGAAGCTAAGCAAGTTTGGTCCTGGTCAGTCCCTGGATGGGGGACCAGATGCTGCTGGAAGTGGTGTTGGAGGGCCAGTAGGGGGCCTCCGGTAAAAAAAGAAAAAGACCCAGGGCAGTGATTAAAATTAAAATAAATTTAAAAAATCCACTCCCCCAGATAGTCATCTCCTTGAAGGAAAGCTTTCATTTCGATTGTGTCTGATCTGTGTTATCATGTCTGATCTTGGCTTTGACAGGACAATAAGAGGAGAGGTTTGTAGTACAAGGGGAATCGATGGCATTCAGCCTTATAACTATCAATAGGCTGCCACAACTCTTTTCACTCACTCCCTCACAGATAGATGGGAGGGGATAGAGAGGTGGAGGGAGAGAGGAGGAGGGCGGGGTGGAGGGGGAACTATATGTGTCATAAGCTTCGTCTTCTGATGAGAAATCATCAGACCAATACGCAGACTGGTAAGTGTCCATACTCATACTTTTATTTTTTAGCGTGAACACTAAACAAAACAAGAAAACGAACGACAGTCCTGTAAGGCTACACAGCTATACAAAGGAACAACCACCCACAAACACAAGAGAAAATAAACCCACTTAAATATGGCCTCCAATTAGAAGCAGCTGGTTGTCGTTGCTTCAAATTGGAGGCCATATTTAAGTGGGTTCCCAAAACTAACATAGAAATAGACAAACTAGAAAACCCACATAGAAATAGAAAACATAGAACAAAACCCCAAAACACACAAAACAAACACACCCCTGCCACGTCCTGACCAACTACAATAACAAAATGACCCCTTACTGGTCAGGACGTTCACCGACGGTTCCTGTGCTACACCCCCCCTTCCCACATGGAGGTGGCTCTGGCTCTGGGCTTAATCCCCACTCTAACCTGTCCACCCCCGCTGAAGGCTTAGGGCTGTAGCGCGTCTCTGGAGACCTCGGGCTGAGGTGCGTCTCTGGAGACCTCGGCCTGGCGGGCCGTCTCTGTCGGTTCCGGACTGGCGGGCCGTCTCTGTCGGTTCCGGACTGGCGGGCCGTCTCTGTCGGTTCCGGACTGGCGGGCCGTCTCTGTCGGTTCCGGACTGGCGGGCCGTCTCTGTCGGTTCCGGACTGGCGGGCCGTCTGTCGGTTCTGTGGAACGTCGCAGGAAGCACTGGA
Source organism: Salmo trutta (assembly GCF_901001165.1). Lineage (NCBI taxonomy): Eukaryota > Metazoa > Chordata > Actinopteri > Salmoniformes > Salmonidae > Salmo > Salmo trutta. The sequence goes on along the minus strand of NC_042957.1, from coordinate 9,693,745 downwards.
CGGGGCACTGTTGCCGGAAGCTCTAGATGGGGACTGCGCACTATAGGCCTGGTGCGTGGGGCTGGCTTTGGAGGCGCAAGACTAGGGACGCACACCACAGGGCTAGTGCGAGGTGCAGGAACAGGACGTACAGGACTGGGCAGGCACACTAAAGGCCTGGTGCGTGGGGCTGGCTTTGGAGGCACCAGACTAGTGACACGCACCTCAAGGCTAGTGCGAGGTGCAGGAACAGGACGTACTGGACTGGGCAGGCACACTAAAGGCCTGGTGCGTGGGGCTGGCTTTGGAGGCACCAGACTAGTTACACGCACCTCAAGGCTAGTGCGAGGTGCAGGAACAGGACGTACAGGACTGGGCAGGCGCACTAAAGGCCTGGTGCGTGGGGCTGGCTTTGGAGGCACCAGACTAGTGACACGCACCTCAAGGCTAGTGCGAGGTGCAGGAACAGGACGTACTGGACTGGGCAGGCGCACTAGAGACCTGATGCGTGGGGCTGGCTTTGGAGGCGCCAGACTGGCGACACGCACCTCAAGATTAGTGCGAGGAACAGGAACTGGATACACAGGGCCTTGACTACACACTGGAGGTCTAGAGCGCACAACCTGCACAACCCGTTCTGGCTGGATTGTTACCGTAGCCCGGCATAGGCGGAGTGCTGGCACAGGGTGAACTGGGCTGTGCTGAGGCATGATGGCTGCCATGCGTATTTCCGCATAGCTCGGTGCCTTCATGCTTCGTTGCGCCCCATAATAAGCACGGGGAGTTGGCTCAGGTCTACGACCTGACTTAGCCATACTACCCGTGTGCCCCCCCAATTTTTTGGGGGGGCTGCCTCTCGTACTTGCCCATCCTTGCGTATAACGCCTCGTAATGGCGCCGCTCCGCCTTAGCTGCCTCTAGCTCCTCCTTAGGGCGCCGGTACTCCCCCGCCTGGTGCCATGGTGCTGCCCCATCCAGGATCTCCTCCCAGGTCCATGACTCTTCATAGCTCCTCTGCTGCTCCTTCCTCCGCTGCTTGGTCCTGGTTTGGTGGGTGGTTCTGTCATAAGCTTCATCTTCTGATGAGGAGTAAGAAATATCGGACCAATACGCAGCGTGGTAAGTGTCCATACTTACACTTTTATTTTTTAACGTGAACACTAAACAAAACAAGAAAACGAACGACAGTCCTGTAAGGCTATACAAAGGAACAACCACCCACAAACTCTCCTCTCCTCTCCTCTCTTCTCCTTTCTTCTCCTCTCCTCTCTTTTCCTGGACTTCCTCCGTTCAGCATTACTGTTTCCTCTCAGGTCATACATACCACAGAGGATAAAAGAAAAATAACGAAAAAAAAAGTAGAAAATACATATCATTGTTCACACTGTCGGCCGCGCATTGCAGTTTCAGTGCAATAGGTTGTGTGGGGTATTTATTAATCTGACCTGGCTCCTGTACACAGAGAGCACTAACAAAGCACTGGGAGAAGGGTAGCAGGCTGGCAGAGTCACAGACTGCATCACAAAAGGCACCCTATTCCCTACATAGTGCACTACTTTTGACCAGGGCCCCTAGTGCAGTATATATGGAATAGGGTTCTGTTTGGGATGCAGTGCCACAGTGCAGTCTAATTGCCCGGTGGGCCCATATCAAACAGCCCGTATCAAACAACAGTCACTTCCTGTGGAATTGGTAAAAAGGAAATGGTATTTAGCCCTGATCTTTAATCACTGCTGCTGCTGCTGCTGATGTCATCAGGGAGGGGCTAACTAACACTCAGAGAGGAGGGAGAGAGGGAGAGGTAGGGAGAGGGAGGGAGGGAGAGGTAGGGAGAGGTAGGGAGAGGGAGGGAGGGAGGTAGGAAGGGAGAGGGAGGTAGGGAGGGAGGGAGGTAGGGAGAGGGGGAGGGAGGTAGGGAGAGAGGTGGGGAGGGAGGGAGGGAAAGGGAGGGAGAGGTAGGGAGAGGGAGGGAGGGAGAGGTAGGGAGAGGGGTAGGGAGAGGGGTAGGGGTAGGGAGAGCGGTAGGGAGTGGTAGGGAGAGGTACGGAGAGGTAGAGAGAGAGGGAGAGCGAGAGAGAGAGAAAGAGAGAGAGAGAGGTAGGGAGAGGTAGGGAGAGCAAGAGAGAGAGAGGTAGGGAGAGGTAGGGAGAGAGAAAGAGAGAGGGAGAGAGGTAGGGAAAGAAGTAGGGAGAGAAAGCGAGAAAGAGAGGGAGAGCGAGAGATGAGATTCTTCCCATGTTGTGCAGTGTGATATGAGCTATGCTGGAGCCGCAGCTAAAATGTGCTCGATACACATGCTGTTCTGTTGCTTCCAAGGTTGTTGCTGTACATGGATGTTTAAATGACAGGTCCCTGTTCAAAGAGGGAAGTGTGAAGCGGGGAGGGAGAGGCACCCTATTCCCTAGCGCACTACTTTTCACAAGTGCCCTGGGAATAGGGTGCCTTGGTCAGGGCTAATGACTCTTGAATAGTCTCCCTCAGAAATACTGTAAACACAGCAAGAATATAGTTATTTGATTGAATTGAATGGAAGGTTGTTTGAGTTCAAAAATATACAGTTTGACATTTACCTACGGTCTGGTCTTGCATCGTAATGCTCCTCTCTCACAGAAGTTATTATTATTTCAAGGCTGTGATACAGAATCAATGTGCTTTGCTGTGCATCGTTCATTACGCAAGCCGCTAAGCTGAAATCTTTACTTTTCACAAATTAAACAACGAGGTCCCTTCTGAGTTCAGCTCCTAATGAGCACAAACCCAAATTAAGCATATTCAATTAAGTCTCTATCTACAAAATATGAAAGTTGAAAACGCTGTAACTAACTGATGAAGAAATTGCATAAAATATACTCCAGAGCCCCTGCTGTACATGATTCCTATTCCCTTTTATTCGCTCATTGGTATTGACTGTGTACCAAATGGCCCGCTAGTGCACTACATTTGACCAGAGCTATATGAGCCCTGTTTAAAAGTAGTGCACTACATAGGGAATAGGGTGCTATTTGGGACGAAGATATTGGCTTGCAACAGGCTTTAGTGTGATGTAGTAGCGTAATGTACTATAACAATTCTCTATGGGCAACAATGTGAATTATTACCCTCGTCTTCCCCATTAGAAATGAACCAGAAAGCAGCTGGGCTTAGCCAATAAAGCACTTACAATATATTTCATTATGACATCACAGACAACACCACAGTATTTACATAATGTGTATTTATTCTGTGGCACCAGGGTTGGCATGGTTACTTTCTAAATGTAATCCGTTTCAGTTACCAGTTACCTGTGTAAAATTGTAATCATTAACGTAACTTTTGGATTACCCAAACTCAGTAACGTAATCTGATTACCTTCCGTTACTTTTAGATTCCTTTCACCTTAAGAGGCATTAGAAGAAGACAAAAATGTATGTTACCAATTGAACGATAAATCAATGTTAAAGTTTACATAGCTGGCCATATATGGATGTTCAATGTTAGTTTATGGGTTGGTTATTTAGGCTTCTCCTAACCCATCGCTCTCTACTACATATAATAATACTATTAAATTATATCTTTACATTAGAAACCAAAGTCTATCAGAATTCCAGTCATTCCAATAAATGTATTACCCCTTGATCTTCAAGAATAGGACTTTGAAATATGGAGGTATAGATTAGCCAAATAGTTTTACCTGAGCATGTCCCCAAGACTAAGGACTTATTTGCCAGCCCCACTCTGTTGTTTATTTATTTTGTTGTCATGGAGGACTGATTGGGCTCATTGATTTGAGTTGGAAAATAAATGCTGTGCTCATGGAATGGCATGCTTTGAGCACTACTGAAAAGTGCTATTTACATGTGAAAAATGAATGTCGTATGCTGCATTTGCTATTGGCCTGTTGTTTACCTTTTTGTTGGTGACACTTCGATATCTTGATAATATGCAGCTGTTTAAAAGGCAAATCCACAGATGAAACAATAACAAAATGTTTGCCCTGCCTCTGTTTTGGTAAAAAGTTGAGGGATGTGCCTGGAGAAATGTAACCACTCTCAGATTAATAGACAGAGCTATGATTGCAAGGACTGACCATCCATTATGTAAAACATATGGTTTTAACCATGTTATGAGGCTATACAGTTTTGTTTACGTTTACATTTACAATGTTTACAAAAATTGTAATAAAAAAACGTATATTTTGGGTTCTCATGGAGTGTTGAACTAAGCTCATGAGACATTTATAAGTTATATTCTTCAAGAATCAGTGGATATATATATATATTTCATTTATAAGTCCAAAAATGGATGTAGCAACTACAGATTGTCCATTTAAGTCTTTCAGAAGTGTGCCAGTTTGAGCATGTGTCCATTAGGCCTATGGATTTATTTTGTTTTTATCAGCAAGAATTAGATTTATCTAAACTCAGCAACAAAAGAAACGTCCCCTTTTCAGGACCCTGTCTTTCAAAGATAATTTGTAAAAATCCAAATAACTTCACAGATCTTCATTGTAAAGGGTTTAAACACTGTTTCCCATGCTTGTTCAATGAACCATAAACAATTAATGAACATGCACCTGTGGAACGTTCGTTAAGACACTAACATCTTACAGACGGTAGGCAATTAAGGTCACAGTTATGAACATTTAGGACACTAGAGAGGCCTTTCTACTGACTCTGAAAAACACCAAAAGAAAGATGCCCAAGGTCCCTGCTCATCTGCATGAATGTGCCTTAGGCATGCTGCAAGGAGGCATGAAGACTGCAGATGTGGCCAGAGCAATAAATTGCAATGTCCGTACTGTGAGACGCCTAAGACAGCACTACAGGGAGACAGGATGGACAGCTGATCGTCTTCGCAACACCTGCACAGGATCGGTACATCCGAACATCACACCTGTGGGACAGGTACAGGATGGCAACAACAACTGCCCGAGTTACACCAGGAACGCACAATCCCTCCATCAGTGCTCAGACTGTCCGCAATATGCTGAGAGAGGCTGGAGTGAGGGCTTGTAGGCCTGTTGTAAGGCAGGTCCTCACCAGACATCACAGGCAACAACGTCACCTATTGGCACAAAACCACCGTCGCTGGACCAGACAGGACTGGCAAAAAGTCTTCACTGACGAGTTGCGGTTTTCTCTCAACAGGGGTGATGGTCGGATTTGCGTTTACCGTCGAAGGAATGAGTGTTACACCGAGGCCTGTACTCTGGAGCGGGATCGATTTGGACGTGGAGGGTCTGTCATGGTAGGGGCGGTGTGTCACAGCATCATTGGACTGAGCTTGTTGTCATTGCAGGCAATCTCAATGCTGTGCGTTACAGGGAAGACATAGTGGTCTCTGACTTGTGGTCAGACTCACTCAGGTGGAACAAACTTAAAGGTGCTCCTTTTTTCAATGCTGATTTGAATGTCATTGAGAAAACAGAAAAGTGTCAAAAAATGATTTTCTCGCAAACATCCTTTTTGAATTTAAAAGTAATCCTCCAAGTAATCATCTAATTTTTCAAAAGTATCTGTAATCTGATTACAGTATCTTTTGCTGGTAGCGTAACACATTACAGCTACTGTTTTTTGTAATCCCTTACATGTAACCTGTTACTCCCCAACCCTGTGTGGCACACACACACACAAACACACACACACACACACACACACACACACACACACACACACACACACACACACACACCACACACCACATACACACACACACACACACACACACACACACACTCACACACACACACACACACACACACGCACACGTATGTCAGCTAAACCAACAGCAGGCTCTAAGGGGAGGGATGGTAAAAATATACATCAAAGTGCAGCAGAGATTCATTCTTCACATTAGGGTTTTAGATGAACTGGGCTATGAACACTGCTGTAACTCTACCTCTGTCAAACACTGATTTACCACAACAGAGACCGACAGTGCTGAGAGGCAGCGGGTGTGATGAGGGGAACTGAATACAAAGGGCCAGAACTCTTTCAATATTACAATATATATTTTAAAGAAGCAGTGCTGCCAAAAACGTCTATAATTAGTATGTTATTATTTTTATGGAATAGTAAATATTGAGTCAGCTGCAGTGAGTTTGTGTGAAAAAACTGCTCTACACAGTCAGCTAGTTGTGGTGGCAGCCAGCAGCGATATGGGATGAGAATCCTATGATCATCGACTTCCTGTTGGCTACACTACTGTCCCATGATCATCTACTTCCTGTTGGCTCCACTACTGTCCTATGATCATCTACTTCCTGTTGGCTCCACTACTGTCCTATGATCATCTACCTCCTGTTGGCTCCACTACTGTCCAATGATCATCTACTTCCTGTTGGCTCCAATACTGTCCTATGATCATCTACTTCCTGTTGGCTCCAATACTGTCCTATGATCATCTACTTCCTGTTGGCACCACACATTTCCTATCATCTACTTATTGGTTGCTCAACACTGTCCAATGATCATCTACTTCCTGTTGGCTCCACTACTGTCCTATGATCATCTACTTCCTGTTGGCTCAACTACTGTCCTATGATCATCTACTTCCTGTTGGCTCAACTACTGTCCTATGATCATCTACTTCCTGTTGGCTCCAATACTGTCCTATGATCATCTACTTCCTGTTGGCTCCACAAATTTCCTATCATCTACTTATTGGTTGCTCAACACTGTCCAATGATCATCTACTTCCTGTTGTCTCCACTATTGTCCTATGATCATCTGCTTCCTGTTGGCTCAACTACTGTCCTATGATCATCTACTTCCTGTTGGCTCAACTACTGTCCTATGATCCTCTACTTCCTGTTGGCTCCTCTACTATTCTATGATCGTCTACGTATAAATGTGTAATAAATTGTATTAATGTGTTATTCATTAATATGTATTAATAAACATGAAAATATGAGGTAATTAAACACTCAATCATATTGAAATGACCCTCTCTAGATTAAACTATGTACTTCATTTCAGCAGGTAGCTAACATAATTACTCTCCATTAATTTCCCTCTCACCAACAATGCTAACCTACCAAGTAGAAGACGATGGACGAAAGCAATTTCACACCGATGACAACAATGCTAATAACTTTAAACCCGCCTCCTCCATGGTTCGGGATAACAGACTATTATCCTAAATTACCCTCATATGCTATGTGTGTGCGTGTGTGTGTGTGTGACGTGGAGTTCATTGAGAAAGAGATGCTGTTCTCCCTCGATAGGGTACATTGTTTAAAGGATACCTTTGCCAGCTCCCATTCCCAACCAGAGGCAATACTGTTCGATTACACATCTCCCTCACACACCATGCACATATCATATCTCACATACTTTTAATAAGACTGTCTGGTACTCATTCACGAGGTATATTTATATATCTCTCTGTCTCTATATGATTAACACTGGGTTGTGAATATATGACAGCACGATGACTCACCCTACTCTCCTCCTTTCCTCTCCCCCTTTCCTCTCCTCCTTTCCTCTCCCCCTTTCCTCTCCTCCTTTCCTCTCCCCCTTTCCTCTCCCCCTTTCCTCTCCTCCTTTCCTCTCCCCCTTTCCTCTCCCCCTTTCCTCTCCTCCCGTAAAAAAGGGGGGGATAAGGAATAAGAGCTAAAATCATTAGGATTAGTCATCTTGCTTTGAGGCATAGCATCAAAGAAAGTGTAAACTGCTAAACGGAGGAGAAGGTGGAAGTACAATCGCTCCGAATATATCTTCTCTGGGCTGTCTCTCCATATATATTCTCTCAGAGTGAGAGAGATTCCCTCCTGCTTTCAGAAATGCTGGGCTGGAGGCAACTCTCTGTATATGTGAACTCCTTGAAATACAACCATACGGTCGGGCTTCAGCATGATATGCACTATACCTTTGACTACAGTTGAAGCTATTGCTTTAATCTGGGACTTAGCTGCTTTGAGGAATTCAGACCGCAAAAGTTGAAGGGGAAAGATAGGCAGGCACCATCTTATGTCATCATTTTAGATTGCACTTTTCTTCCATTCATTTGGGAACTCTCTCTAGCGTTAGCCCCTCTGTATATGTCTATGGGACCACAGCTGGAGCTCAATCAGCTCAGTATCTCTGGTCCCTGTGGAGCGTCAGTGTCATCCTCTTTCTCTACCAGACATACTCCCTCTGGGACAGACAGATCACACATCACTGGATATTTTCATCACCCCCATTCCTCCTCTCTACCTGGCCACCCTGTCCCAACCTGGGCCTCCAGACCTCGCTCACATCCAGTCCTGAGTAGAAAGTCTACCTCCCACAGAGACTGTCATTAATTAAGCGTGTGATTGGCTCTCTATCTGCTACCCCACACCTCTCTCTCTCTCTCTATCTATATACTACCCCGCACCTCTCTCTCTCTATCTATCTACTACCCCGCACCTCTCTCTCTCTCTCTCTATCTATCTGCTACCCTGCACGTCTCTCTCTCTCTCTCTCTCTCTCTCTCTCTCTATCTATCTATCTATCTATCTATCTGCTACCAAGCACCTCTCTCTCTCTCTCTCTCTCTCTCTGCTACCCCGCAACTCTCTCTCTCTCTATCTATCTTCTACCCCGCACCTCTCTCTCTCTCTCTCTATCTATCTATCTGCTACCCTGCACCTCTCTCTCTCTCTCTCTCTGCTACCCTGCACCTCTCTCTCTCTCTCTCTGATACCCTGCACCTCTCTCTCTCTCTATCTATCTTCTACCCTGCACCTCTCTCTCTCTCTCTCTCTCTCTCTCTATCTATCTGCTACCCTGCACCTCTCTCTCTCTCTCTCTCTGCTACCCTGCACCTCTCTCTCTCTCTCTCTGATACCCTGCACCTCTCTCTCTCTCTATCTATCTTCTACCCTGCACCTCTCTCTCTCTCTCTATCTATCTTCTACCCGCACCTCTCTCTCTCTCTCTATCTATCTGCTACCCCGCACGTCTCTCTCTCTCTCTCTCTCTCTCTCTCTCTCTCTCTCTCTCTCTCTCTCTCTCTCGCTCTCTGCTACCCCGCATCTCTCTCTCTCTGCTACCCCGCATCTCTCTCTCTCTCTCTCTCTCTCTCTCTCTCTCCCTGCTACCCCGCACCTCTCTCTCTATCTTTTACCCCACACCTCTCTCTCTATCTTCTACCCCGCATCTCTCTCTCTCTCTATCTGCTACCCCGCACCTCTCTCTCTATCTGCTACCCCGCACCTCTCTCTCTCTCTATCTTCTACCCCGCACCTCTCTCTCTCTCTCCATCTTCTACCCCGCATCTCTCTCTCTCTCCTACCCCGCACATATCTCTCTCTCTCTCTCTCTTTTTGCTACCCCGCACCTCTCTCTCTATCTGCTACCCCGCATCTCTCTCTCTCTCTCTCTCTGCTACCCCGCTTTTCTCTCTCTCTCTCTATCTGCTACACCGCACCGCTCTCTATCTCTTCTACCCCGCACCTCTCTCTCTCTCTCTCCTACCCCGCACATATCTCTCTCTCTATCTATCTGCTACCCCGCACCTCTCTCTCTGTCTATCTATCTTCTACCCCGCACCTCTCTCTATCTATCTTCTACCCCGCACCTCTCTCTCTATATCTGCTACCCCGCACCGCTCTCTCTATATCTGCTGCCCCGCACCTCTCTCTCTATATCTACTACCCCGCATCTCTCTCTCTATACCTGTTACCCCGCACTTCTCTCTCTATAGCTTCTACCCCGCACCGCTCTCTCTATATATGCTACCCCGCACCTCTCTCTCTATATCTTCTACCCCGCACCTCTCTCTCTATATCTGCTACCCCGCACCTCTCTCTCTATATCTGCTACCCCGCACCTCTCTCTCTATATCTGCTACCCCGCACCTCTCTCTCTATATCTGCTACCCGCACCTCTCTCTCTATATCTGCTACCCCGCACCTCTCTCTATATCTTCTACCCCGCACCTCTCTCTCTATATCTTCTACCCCGCACCTCTCTCTCTATATCTTCTACCCCGCACCTCTCTCTCTATATCTTCTACCCCGCACCTCTCTATATCTGCTACCCCGCACCTCTCTCGCTATATCTGCTACCCCGCACCTCTCTCTCTATACCTCCTACCCCGCACCTCTCTCGCTATCTATCTTCTACCCCGCACCTCTCTCTCTATATCTGCTACCGCACCTCTCTCTCTATCTATCTGCTACCCCGCACCTCTCTCTCTATAGCAGCTACCCCACACCTCTCTCTCTATCTAACTGCTAACCCGCACCTCTCTCTCTATAGCTGCTACCCCGCACCTCTCTCTCTATCTAGCTACTACCCCGCACCTCTCTCTCTATATCTGCTACCCCGCACCTCTCTCTCTATAGCTGCTACCCCGCACCTCTCTCTCTATAGCTGCTACCCCGCACCTCTCTCTCTATCTAGCTACTACCCCGCACCTCTCTCTCTATAGCTGCTACCCCGCACCTCTCTCTCTATATCTGCTACCCCGCACCTCTCTCTCTATATCTGCAACCCCGCACCTCTCTCTCTATATCTGCAACCCCGCACCTCTCTCTCTATATCTGCTACCCCGCACCTCTCTCTCTATATCTGCTACCCCGTACCTCTCTCTATATATCTCCTACCCCGCACCTCTCTCTCTATATCTGCTACCCCGCACCTCTCTCTCTATATCTGCTACCCCGCACCTCTCTCTCTATATCTGCTACCCCGCACCTCTCTCTCTATATCTGCTACCCCGTACCTCTCTCTATCTATCTGCTACCCCGCACCTCTCTCTCTATATCTGCTACCCGCACCTCTCTCTCTATCTATCTGCTACCCCGCACCTCTCTCTCTGTATCTGCTACCCCGCACCTCTCTCTCTATTTCTGCTACCCCGCACCTCTCTCTCTATATCTACTACCCCGCACCTCTCTCTCTATATCTGCTACCCCGCACCTCTCTCTCTATATCTGCTACCCCGCACCTCTCTCTCTATATCTACTACCCCGCACCTCTCTCTCTATATCTGCTACCCCGCACCTCTCTCTCTATATCTTCTACCCCGCACCTCTCTCTCTCTCTCTCTCTCTATCTATATGCTACCCCGCATCTCTCTCTCTATATCTGCTACCCTGCACCTCTCTCTCTATATCTACTACCCCGCACCTCTCTCTCTATATCTGCTACCCCGCACCTCTCTCTCTATATCTACTACCCCGCACCTCTCTCTCTATATCTGCTACCCCGCACCTCTCTCTCTATATCTTCTACCCCGCACCTCTCTCTCTCTCTCTCTCTCTCTCTCTATCTATATGCTACCCCGCACCTCTCTCTCTATATCTGCTACCCGCACCTCTCTCTCTATCTATCTGCTACCCCGCACCTCTCTCTCTGTATCTGCTACCCCGCACCTCTCTCTCTATTTCTGCTACCCCGCACCTCTCTCTCTATATCTGCTACCCCGCACCTCTCTCTCTATATCTGCTACCCCGCACCTCTCTCTCTATATCTACTACCCCGCACCTCTCTCTCTATATCTGCTACCCTGCACCTCTCTCTCTATATCTTCTACCCCGCACCTCTCTCTCTATATCTGCTACCCCACATCTCTCTCTCTATCTATTTGCTACCCCGCATCTCTCTCTCTCTCTATCTATCCTCTACTTCGCATCTCTCTCTCTCTCTCTCTCTCTTTCTCTCTCTCTCTCTCTCTCTCTCTTTTTTTCTCTGTCTCTCTCAGTCTCTTTCTGCAGTTGTGTTGATCCACAGATGAAATGTGATCCAACACCTCGTGGGACCTGGATAGCATGTCATGCCAGAGAGTGTCAGAAAGACTGACCAAAATATCCCCAATTCAGTCTCTCCCTTTTTATTTATGTTCTCTTTCGGTCTTTCTCTCTCTCTGTTTTTCTCGATCTCACACACACTCACAGCCAGGGGCCTAGCAAGCCTCTGCAGTACCACAACATCACAATGTGCCAACTGCCAACCTCTAGAGGTTCTCTCCTCATCTCATGTCTCTTACAGTAGCTCTCACGCCACATAGTTTACAGTCAACCAGGGATCTGTAAACCACAGCCCCAGAAAATGAATTCACAACACTGTGACACAACAGTGTGAATCAAAATGGCTACATCCCTTGGACTTGAAGAGTTACTTGAAATAGTCAAGAGAAAAGCAAGAAAACAACTTATTGGGAGCTCCTCCAGACGTTAGAGATAGTTAGAGAGAGACTACTGTAAGATACCCCATGCCTATGGAGATCAGTCTGGTCAATAAGCATTAAAATCAACTTGACTTGCCAACCTGCTTTTTACGCACATTTGTTCATTTGTATGCTTGGTATCAGAGTCACCATAATATAACAGTATTCTACTTTGAAAAGATGTGGTCTCATAAAGACGTCGTTTATGACCTGTTTTTGTGATACGGACAGCCTTGTGATAGTGTGTGATATAAAACACTATATTTCTCCATAATAATACTGGGTATCCTATCTTCCACGGTGACCTTGTTGATGCAGCAGGCAGGCAGGGGAGACAGGCAGCAGAGACAGGCAGCAGAGACAGGCAGATGAGACAGGCAGGCAAGACAGGCAGGCGAGACAGGCAGGGGATACAGGCAGGAGAGACAGGCAGGGTTTATAGGCAGGAGAGACAGGCAGGGGAGACAGGCAGGCGAGACATGCAGGCAAAACAGACAGGAGAGACAGGCAGGAGATACAGGCAAGGGAGACAGGCAGGGGAGACAGGTAGGGGAGACAGGCAGGTGAGACAGGTAGGTGAGACAGGCAGGCGAGACAGGCAGGGGAGACAGGCAGAGGAGACACGCAGAAGAGACAGGCAGGAGAGACAAATGGATCTGAATCCGCAGGATGGCACCAGCACAATGCTCTATTGATGCCCACCCTATTCCCTACATCCAGACCATCCTATTCCCTACACCTAGACCACCCTATTCCCTACATCCAGACCACCCTATTCCCTATATCCAGACCACCCTATTCTCTACATCCAGACCATCCTATTCCCTACACCTGGACCACCCTATTCCCTACATCCAGTCCACCCTATTCCCTATATCCAGACCATCCTATTCCATACATCCAGACCACCCTATTCCCTACATCCAGACCACCCTTTTCTCTACATCCAGACCATCCTATTCCCTACATCCAGACCACCCTATTCCCTACATCCAGACCATCCTATTCCCTACATCCAGACCAACCTATTCCCTACATCCAGACCACCCTATTCCCTACATCCAGACCACCCTATTCCCTACATCCAGACCACCCTATTCCCTACATCCAGACCACCCTTTTCTCTACATCCAGACCATCCTATTCCCTACATCCAGACCACCCTATTCCCTACATCCAGACCACCCTATTCCCTACATCCAGACCACCCTATTCCCTACATCCAGACCACCCTATTCCCTATATCCAGACCATCCTATTCCCTACATCCAGACCATCCTATTCCCTACATCCAGACCATCCTATTCCCTATATCCAGACCACCCTATTCCCTACATCCAGACCACCCTATTCCCTACATCCAGACCACCCTATTCCCTACATCCAGACCATTCTATTCCCTACACCTAGACCACCCTATTCCCTACATCCAGACCATCCTATTCCTTACATCCAGACCATCCTATTTCCTACATCCAGACCACCCTATTCCCTACATCCAGACCATCCTATTTCCTACATCCAGACCATCCTATTCCCTACATCCAGACCATCCTATTCCCTATATCCAGACCACCCTATTCCCTATATCCAGACCATCCTATTCCCTACATCCAGACCACCCTATTCCCTATATCCAGACCACCCTATTCCCTATATCCAGACCACCCTATTCCCTATATCCAGACCACCCTATTCCCTATATCCAGACCACCCTATTCCCTATATCCAGACCACCCTATTCCCTATATCCAAACCATCCTATTCCCTACATCCAGACCACCCTTTTCCCTACATCCAGACCATCCTATTTCCTACATCCAGACCACCCTAATCCCTATATCCAGACCACCCTATTCCCTATATCCAGACCATCCTATTCCCTACATCCAGACCATCCTATTCCCTACACCAAGACCACCCTATTCCCTACATCCAGACCATTCTATTCCCTACACCTAGACCACCCTATTCCCTACATCCAGACCATTCTATTCCCTACACCTAGACCACCCTATTCCCTACATCCAGACCACCCTATTCCCTATATCCAGACCACCCTATTCCCTATATCCAGACCATCCTATTCCCTACATCCAGACCATCCTATTCCCTACATCCAGACCACCCTATTCCCTACATCCAGACCATTCTATTCCCTACACCTAGACCACCCTATTCCCTACATCCAGACCACCCTATTCCCTATATCCAGACTACCCTATTCCCTACATCCAGACCATCCTATTCCCTACATCCAAACCATTCTATTCCCTACACCTAGACCACCCTATTCCCTACATCCAGACCATCCTATTCCTTACATCCAGACCATCCTATTCCCTACACCTGGACCACCCTATTCCCTACATCCAGACCATCCTATTCCCTACATCCAAACCATCCTATTCCCTACATCCAGACCACCCTATTCCCTACACCTAGACCACCCTATTCCCTACATCCAGACCACCCTATTCCCTACATCCAGACCATCCTATTCCCTACATCCAGACCATCCTATTCCCTATATCCAGACCACCCTATTCCCTACATCCAGACCATCCTATTCCCTATATCCAGACCATCCTATTCCCTATATCCAGACCATCCTATTCCCTACACCTAGACCACCCTATTCCCTACATCCAGACCATCCTATTCCCTACATCCAGACCATCCTATTCCCTATATCCAGACCATCCTATTCCCTATATCCAGACCATCCTATTCCCTATATCCAGACCATCCTATTCCCTACACCTGGACCACCCTATTCCCTACACCTGGACCACCCTATTCCCTACACCTGGACCACCCTATTCCCTATATCCAGACCACCCTATTCCCTATATCCAGACCATCCTATTCCCTATATCCAGACCATCTTATACCCTATACCCAGAGCTTTTTACCTCTCTTTACCTCTATGCAGGCGCTCGCTGCAACAGGCAGTTTTGACACGAGAGGTCATTATTATTGAGGCGTTGGATAATTTGTTTAACAGTGCTGGTGTCTGTTATATCTGGTGTAAATCTTCTGTCTTATCTGCTGTCTTGTGTGAATTTAAGTATGCTCCCTCTAATTCTCCCTCCCGTCTCGGAGGACTTACGCCCTAGGACCATGCCTCAGGATTACCTGGCCTGATGACTCCTGGCTGTCCCCAGTCCAACTGGTTGTGCTGCGGCTCCAGGTTCAACTGTTCTGCCTGCGGCTAGGGAACCCTGACCTGTTCACCCTACATTCTACCTTGTCCCGAAACTGCTGTTTTTGTCTCTCTCTCTATACCGCACCTGCTGTCTCGACCTCTGAATGCTCGGCTATGAAAAGCCAAATGACTTTTACCCCTAAAGTACTGACCTGTTGCACCCTCTACAACCACTGTGATTATTATTTGACCCTGCTGGTCATCTGTGAACGTTTGAACATCTTGAAGAACAATCTGGCCTTAAATGGCCATGTAATCTTATAATCTCCACCCGGCACAGCCAGAAGAGGACTGGCCACCCCTCAGAGCCTGGTTCCTCTCTAGGTTTCTTCCTAGGTTCCTGCCTTTCTAGGGAGTTTTCCATAGCCACCGTGCTTCTACATCAGCATTGCTTGCTGTTTGGGGTTTAAGGCTGGGTTTCTGTCTAAGCACTTTGTGACATCTAATGATGTAAAAAGGGCTTTATTATTACATTTGATTGATTGATTGTCTGTTGGTTGGCCCCATTGCTCCGGGGCTGTTGGGAGAGTTATGGCTAGTACGAACACTGCCAATTCAATCTGTCCTCCAAGCATCAAAACAAAGCTCAGCGTGATTACTTTCTTGGCAAGCCGGAGACATTCATTGGCTTACATTCACAATGCTTTTTCACAAAACCCTTCGTTATACAGGGTTGCATGGCATGGTGGGGCCGAGAGGAGGCAGCGAGACAGTAAAGGACAGGTTGTTTCCCGAATGGCACCCTATTCCCTACGTACTACTTTTGAGCAGAGTCCAGAGCCCTGGTCAAAAGTAGGGCGCTATAAAGGGAATAGCGTGCCATTTGGGGGAGTGGTGACCCATCCCCATCCCCAGAGCTGACAGGACAGACTAGGCATATATATTGAATCCCTAGAACGCCACTCTAAGCATTACATTGAATGGGAAAGTCCAGTCGATGGGTTGAATTTTTATGAGGCTAAGAGGAAGTGAAACCAAGTCTGTATAGGACTGACTCGGGAGAAGTGTTTCAATCCTCTGCCACTGTGAAACATTTATCTAATCCTCTGCCACTGTGAAACATTTATCTAATCCTCTGCCACTGTGAAACATTTATCTAATCCTCTGCCAATGTAAAACATGTATCCAATCCTCTGCAACTGTGAAACATGTATCCAATCCTCTGCCACTGTGAAACATGTATCCAATCCTCTGCAACTATGAAACATGTATCCAATCCTCTGCCACTGTGAAACATGTATCCAATCCTCTGCCACTGTGAAACATGTACCCAATCCTCTGCCACTGTGAAACATGTACCCAATCCTCTGCCACTGTGAAACATGTACCTAATCCTCTGCCACTGTGAAACATGTATCTAATCCTCTGCTGCTGTGAAACATGTATCCAATCCTCTGCCACTGTGAAACATGTACCCAATCCTCTGCCACTGTGAAACATGTACCCAATCCTCTGCCACTGTGAAACATGTACCTAATCCTCTGCCACTGTGAACAATGTATCCAATCCTCTGCCACTGTGAAACATGTACCTAATCCTCTGCCACTGTGAAACATGTATCTAATCCTCTGCTGCTGTGAAACATGTATCCAATCCTCTGCCACTGTGAAACATATATCCAATCCTCTGCCACTGTGAAACATGTATCCAATCCTCTGCCACTGTGAACAATGTATCTAATCCTCTGCCACTGTGAAACATATATCTAATCCTCTGCCACTGTGAACAATATATCCAATCCTCTGCAACTGTGAAACATGTATCCAATCCTCTGCCACTGTGAAACATGTAGCTAATCCTCTGCCACTGTGAAACATGTATCCAATCCTCTGCCACTGTGAACAATGTATCTAATCCTCTGCCACTGTGAAACATATATTCCAGCCTCTGCCACTGTGAAACATATATCCAATCCTCTGCCACTGTGAAACATATATCCAAGCCTCTGCCACTGTGAAACATATATCCAATCATATGCCACTGTGGAACATGTATCCAATCAATCGCCACTGTGAAACATGTATCCAATCAATCGCCACTGTGATACATGTATCCAATCCTCTGCCACTGTGAAACATATATCCAATCCTCTGCTACGGTGATACATATATCCAATCCTCTGCCACTGTGATACATATATCCAATCCTCTGCTACAGTGATACATATATACAATCCATGATAAACCAAGCAAGGAGAAGAGCTCAAATCCCCAAACCTGGCAAATAAAGGAATCGCTTAAACCATGAGCCGCATGGTTGGCAGCAGAAGTAGTCATGTGGACAACAGTAATTGAAACAGAACTAAAACCCTTTTCAAGATGCCAATACTTACTTGACTGTCTACTTGGTATAATTATACTAATCCTCTTAGTATATTACATTCAGAAAGTATTCAGACCCCTTGACGTTTTCCACATTTTGTTACATTACAGCCTTATTCCAAAATCCACATCAATCTACACACAATACCCCATAGTGACAAAGCAAAAACATTTTTTTTGTGTGTGCACATTTTATTAAAATATGAAACTGAAATATGACATTGAAATAATTTTTCAGACCCTTTACTCAGTACTTTGTTGAGGCACCTTTAACAGTGATTACAGCCTTCCTTGCGGCTTTTGGGGTATGATGCTACAAGCTTGGCACACCTGTATTTGGGGAGTTTCTCCCATTTTCCTTCGCAGATCCTCTCAAGCTCTGTCAGGTTGGATGGGGAGCGTTGCTGCTCAGCTATTTTCAGGTCTCTCCAGAGATGTTCGATTATGTTCAAGTCCGTGATCTGACTGGGCCACTCAAGAACATTCAGACACTTGCCCTGAAGCCACTCCTGCGTTGTCTTGGCTGTGTGTTTAGGGTCGTTGTCCTGTTAGAAAGTGAACCATCGCCCCATTCTGAGGTCCTGAGCACTCTGGAGCAAGTTTTCATGAAGGATCTCTCTGTTCTTTTCCCTCGATCCTGACTAGTCTTCCAGTCCCTGACACTGAAAAACATCCCCACAGCATGATGCTGCCACCACCATGCTTCACCGTAGGGATGGTGCCAGGTGTCCTCCAGACGTGTTGCTTAGAATTTAGGCCAAAGAGTTCAATCTTGTTTTCATCAGACCAGAGAATCTTGTTTCTCATGGTCTGAGAGTCCTTTAGGTGCCTTTTGGCAAACTCTACCATAAAGGCCTGATTAGTGGAGTGCTGCAGAGATGGTTGTCCTTCTGGAAGGTTCTCCCATCCACCTTCTGGAAGGTTCTCCCAGAGGAACTGTAGAGCTCTGTCAGAGTGACAATTGGGCTCTTGGTCACCTCCCTGACCCCCCTTCTCATCCGATTGCTCAGTTTGGCCAGGTGGCCAGCTCCAGGAAGAGTCTTGGTGGTTCAAAACTTCTTCCATTTAAGAATAATGGAGGCCACTGTGTTCTTGGGGACCTTCAATGCTTCAGACATTTTTTTGTACCCTTCCCCAGATATACGTGCCTCAACACAATGCTATCTCCGAGCTCCTTGGACAATTCCTTCGACCTCATGGCTTGGTTTTTTCTCTGACATGCAGTGTCAACTGTAGGACCCTATATAGACATGTGTGTCTTTCCAAATCACATCCAATAAATTGCATTTACCATAGGTGGACTCCAATCAAGTTGTAGAAACATCTCAAGGATGATCAATGGAAACAGGATACACCTGAGCTCAAATAAGTATCTTAGAAAAAGTATCTGAATACCTATATAAATAAGTAAGTAATGTCATTTTTCTACAGCTTGCCTTGCTTTCCAACAGGCTACCCCTACCCCGGTCAACAGCTCTGCACCCCCCACAGCAACTTGCCCAAGCCTCCCCCATTTCTCCTTCACCCAAATCCAGACAGCTGATCTTCTGTAAGAGCTGCAAAATCTGGACCCCTACAAATCAGCTGGGCTAGACAATCTGGACTCTCTCTTTCTAAAATTATCCGCCGCAATTGTTTCAACCCCTTTTACTAGCCTGTTCAACCTCTCTTTCGTATCGTCTGAGATCCCCAAAGATTGGAAAGCTGTCTCGGTCATCCTCCTCTTCAAAGGGGGAGACACTCTAGACCCAAACCGTTACAGACCAATATCAATCCTACCCTGCCTTTCTAAGGTCTTCGAAAGCCAAGTTAACAAACAGATCACCAACCATTTCGAATCCCACTGTACCTTCTCCGCTATTTAATCTGGTTTCCGAGCTGGTCATGGGTGCACCTCAGCCACGCTCAAGGTCCTAAACAATATCATAATCGCCATCTACAAAAGACAATACTGTGGAGCCGTATTCATCGACCTGGCCAAGGCTTTCAACTCTGTCAATCACCGCATTCTTATCAGCAGACTCAACAGCCTTGGTTTCTCAAATGACTCCCTTGCCTGGTTCACCAACTTCTTCTCAGATAGTTCAGTGTGTCAAATCGGGGGGCCTGTTGTCCGGACCTCTGGCAGTCTCTATGGGGGTGCCACAGGGATGAATTCTCAGGCCGACTCTTTTCTCTGTATACATCAATGATGTCGCTCTTGCGGCTGGTGATTCTCTGATCCACCTCTACGCAGACAACACCATTCTGTATACTTCTGGCCCTTCTTTGGATGCTGTGTTAACTAACCTCCAGACAGGCATCAACGCCATCCTTCCGTGGCCTCCAACTGCTCTTAAATGCATGTAAAACTAAATGCATGCTCTTCAACCGATCGCTGCACGCACCTGCACGCCCACCTAGCATCACTACTCTGGATGGTTCTGACTTAGAATATGTGGACAACTACAAATACTTAGGTGTCTGGTTAGACTGTAAACTCTCCTTCCAGACTCATATTAAGCATCTCCAATCCAAAATTAAATCTAGAATCAGCTTCCTATTTCGCAACAAAGCATCCTTCACTCATGCTGCCAAACATACCCTCGTAAAACTGACTATCCTACCGATCCTTGACTTCGACGATGTTATTTACAAAATAACCTCCAACACTCTACTCAGCAAATTGGATGCAGTCTATCACAGTGCCATCCGTTTCATCACCAAAGCCCCATATGATACCCACCACTGCACGCTGTGTGCTCTCATTGGCTTGCCCTCGCTTCATATTTGTCACCAAACCCACTGGCTCCAGGTCATCTATAAGTCCTTGCTAGGTAAAGCTCTGCCTTATCTCAGCTCACTGGTCACCATAGCAGCACCCACCCATAGCATGCGCTCCAGCAGGTATATTTCACTGGTCTCCCCCAAAAGCCAATTCCTCCTTTGGCCGCCTTTCCTTCCGGTTCTCTGCTGCCAATGACTGGAATGAATTGCAAATATCACTGAAGCTAGAGACTCATATCTCCCTCACTAACTTTAAGCATCAGCTATCAGAGCAGCATACAGATCATTGCACCTGTACATAGCCCATCTGTAAATAGCCCATCCAACTGTCTCATCCCCATATTGTTATTGATTTTATTTAATATATATATATATATATTTTTGCTCCTTTGCACCCCATGTTTTCTACTTGGACATTCATCTTCTGCACATCTATCACTCCAGTGTTAATTTGCGAAATTGTAATCTTACTTCATTTGCACACAATGTATATAGAATTTTCTATTGTGTTATTGACCATATTTTTGTTTATTCCATGTGTAACTCTGTGTTGTTGTTTGTGTCACACGGCTTTGCTTTATCTTGGCCAGGTTGCAGTTGTAAATGAGAACTTGTTCTCAACTGGCCTACCTGGTTAAATAAAGGTGAAATAAAAAAACAATACAATTAAAATAAGGTATTTCTGTTTTGTATTTTTAATAAACTTGCAAACATTTCTAAAAAACTGTTTTCACTTTGTCATTATGGGGTATTGTGTGTAGATTGAGGGGAAAAAAAATCTATACATTTTAGAATAAGGCTATAATGTAACAAAATGTGGAAAAAGTCAAGGGGTCTGAATACTTTCCGAATGCACTGCGTGTCCAACAGGTAACATGATGTAACATCACACATTTCCCTCCACTAATCTTTCACACTCCCTCCCTGATCAATTCCCTTTTCCCCCCCATCTTCCCCTACCCATACCTGAATGGTGGGTGGGGAGCGCTGTTTCCTCGTGGTGGTCGTAGACAGAGTCGTAGTGGTCTCTATGAAGGTGGTGGACATCTCAGGTGGCACAGAGGTGGTGGTGCGGGCAGCACCCCTACTGGTGGGCATGTCACCCACCAATCGGACGCTCCCGTTCACCTTGATGTTGGCGTGACCTTCGGCGGCCATGTTGAGGACCTTAGAATAGGATAAACTATAGAATTAGAATTAGATTTTACTTCCTGCTTTAATTATATGTGTACACTCAAAATGGCTGCCAGTCCACCCATTACGGCATTTTCAGCTGGAGTGGATTTCTTTTGACTTTTATTTATCAAATCAGTCAATGAATCATACCTTTAGTCCGTTGTAGTAGAGGCCGGACAGCTGGCCCTGGTAGGGACGTTTACGGTCATTACCGCCTATAGAGATGGCCGCCTGGGTGTTGAAGATGGTGAGCTGCCGGCCTGAGAGGAGATGGGAGGGGGACAGCAGGAAGAACACCATTACAATGCACTTAAATTGGTTGTACTTGATTCGTTTAAGTAGTCTACACTCATATTGTCCATACGTTGGTTTTACTGCATTTATAATGCTTTACCTCTAATGTTCATCTGGGGACAAGCGCTGGAAGTTAGTGTGCGTTAAGGTGTGATGTGTCAATGCATCTCGACTGATGCATATTTAACGTGTCGATGTTTTAATTGGCTGTATCAGACCTGGGTTCAAATACTATTTAAAATATATCACTTGAATATTTTAAGGTATTTGGAAATACACTTGGAAAGTATTGGAAAATGCTCAAATACACTCCGATGTATTTGAAAACAGTATTTGAAATAAGTATTTGAAAATACTCTCAAATACAATTTGGTATACTTTCTTATTTTTATTTTTTATTTTTTAAATAACCATTAAAATACTCAAATACAGCTACTTGTTTTGGACTGTGTATTTGAAAATACACAAATAAAAAGTATATTAAATACCAGATACTCAAATACACATTTATTTGAACCCAGATCTGTTTATAAATAAACAATTGAAAGTAAGGTCAGTTAAGTGTTTTTGGAAAAGATCTTTGACACATGAAAACAGAAACATTCACTGCATTTGTAATCCCCTGAACAACGCAATATAATCACGGAGTTCAATTATTTAAAAGAAAACGAGTAAGACCTTTGTTTTGAAACATAATGTGATAAAATGCAACTAATAGACTGCCGTACATGTCATGTAATCCACTGTAAACTTCATTAAACGGGAGTTAAACCATCGCAGTCAAAACACATTGCTCATGCATTAGTTCTGAAATGAAATATACAAATAACGCTCGGAAATACAGGGGAATCCTAATTGGAAATCAAATTTCCATAACACACACACACACAGCACTGCAGGCTCATTGCATTTGTCACATTCACAATTACAATACATTGGGCATGAAATGAAAAGGGAAATAAATCTCATATTATCGTAACATAAAAATAAATATTATGTTGATCCATGCATGTAGTGCATGCTAATAGGATCAGAAACTGCTTTGTGTTTTTAGACGTTGTTAAAGGGACTTTATAATCATCTTAGCAAGTTTAGGCAATGAACTTTAAATGTAGTTTATAATGATATTATGTCAAGCAGGAAAATTAGTAAGAATCGGAGCATATCGGGAGCACAATTCTCCATTAAACCTCTCCATTGTAATAAACGCTAGTGAGGTAGCGACTAGACAATGAACAGTAAAAGACTGTGTGGAATGAAAGCAGACCATTTAATTCCAACATTTCTATTCCATTGCAGTCTATTTCAGGGCAGGCTACACAGTGATAGGCTCATGTTAGTGCTGAGTTGAGTTAGAACAATAGGTCCCAATTACTGTATATTACTGTCACCAAAACAAGGGGAATGCTTCGGTTGGATGTGTCAAACCACTGTCGTAGGAATAACACCACAAAATAGAGCCTGGAAGTTAGTTTAGAGCTCCAACTCAAACAAACATACACTCTCTGTTAAGTTTGTCCACAAATATTATAGGAGCTTTTAGCAGGGAAATTTGTGTTTCTTTTAGCAAAGTACAACTATTGGTTGTAACACATCAGATTTGATCATGTATTGTTTGTGGATTACACCAGTCCCTTTAATAACTGGTCAGCTTCAATGATTCAAAATTCGAACTGAATTTAAACATGATGACAAAAAGGGAATGGCAACAAAAAAAAGGAAAAACGAACAAAATACAATTGACAGTAAGTTTAGTTTAATTATGGTTTAATGGGTTTAAAAAGGAATTGTTGTGGATCCATTCTAGAAGGATTGAGGGGAAACAAGCCAATGACATGACAAGAAAACAAAAACATTCCAGAATATTCTACAAGATCTGGTAAAAGGTTTACCTTTCTCCTGCAGCCAATCTTCTACCGGCCTCTTATAATTGAATGGGATTTTCTTATTAGCCATTTGATAGCGCTCAACGTCGCTTGGTCCTTTAAAGTTTGAAAGTTTAGAGAAAAACTTAAAACAGTCGGCAAAAGCAACTGTCAAACAATCATCATTCACATTTAGACACCGATTTAGAAAAATGGTTTAGCGTTGTTTATAATGAAAAGTAAAAAATTGTTTTGCGGAATTTCAACATAAATATTTAGTTGTTTAATTTAGAAAACTTGGTAAAATAAGATTTTTGAGAATATTGGACAGTCAATGGTCTACTTGAGCAAAGCTTGGTTTCAAATAAATAAACATAGACAACAATCCTGTAACGCCACGTCCTTGAGAACAGAACACACAAAGAACCTGGAAAAATCATTCCATCGTCTGTGCATTCATTTGTGTTGAACAATACATTCCACATTTCAATCTACATAAAACCTGAATTTATTAAACCTCAACAGATGTGAAGGGAAAAAGATCAGTATGTTAAATAGGTTTGCATGTCTGAACAGCCCTACTCAGGAACAGATATATCAGACGTGATTTTGAATCACTTTTCCCACTGGACAACACCTGAACACTTGAATTGTGTCCCCAATGGCAACCTATTCCCTATATAGTGCACTACTTTTTACACAAAAGTGCAAAAGTAGTGCACTATATAGAGAATAGGGTTCCATTTGATACACAACCCTGCTCTTACATTTCAAGCGGCCAAGGAACAAGTCAGTTTAACAAGTATTTTGGAGAGAAGGAGGGGAAATAGGTAGCGAAGGAGTGAAATAAAATAGGTGATTTGCGGAGCTGCAAACCTGTTGGGAGAAAAGTCCCCTGATGACAGAGATTTGACACAGCATACAGATGACATTATTACCAGGTGGTGTAGGAGTGTGTCTGAGTGTGTGTGTCTGTGTGTCTGTATGTGCGTGGTGCGCATGAGTTTGTGTGATTATGAGTGTAGTGTGTATGTGTGTGTTTGCATGTGTGTGTTAGTGTGTGTGTGTGATTAAGGGTGTAGTGCGTGCGTGTGTGTGTGCGTGCATGTGTGTGTGTGTGTGCGTGTGTGTAATTACGGACGTAGTGTGAGGTTTCTCTGTTAGAGTGATACCCTGGTTGCTGCTCTGAGACTGAAGAGAGTGTGTTCTGGCAGGAGGAATAATTCTGAGACTGAAGTGAACATGTTTGAGCAGGAGGAATAACTCTGAGACTGAAGTGAACATGTTTGAGCAGGAGGAATAACTCTTATCTGATGAATATATCCAGCAGGGCTTTGTATTTTACACAGTACAATCTCCCTCCATCTCCCTCCCTCTCCTTCTCTCTCTCTCTCCCTCCGTCTCCCTCCCTCTCCCTCCGTCTCCCTCTCTCTCCCTCCCTCCGTCTTCCTCTCTCTCCCTCTCTCTCCCTCCGTCTCCCTCCCTCTCCCTCCGTCTCCCTCCGTCTCCCTCACTCTCCCTCCCTCCGTCTCCCTCTCTCTCCCTCCCTCCGTCTTCCTCTCTCTCCCTCTCCCTCCCTCTCCCTCCGTCTCCCTCACTCTCCCTCCCTCCCTCTTCCTCCCTCCCTCTCCGTCTCCCTCCCTCTCCCTCCATCTCCCTCCGTCTTCCTCTCTCTCCGTCTCCCTCCCTCTCCCTCCCTCTCCCTCCATCTCCCTCACTCTCCCTCCCTCCGTCTTCCACTCTCTCCCTCCCTCTCCCTCCCTCTATCTCCCTCTGTCTCCCTCTCTCCCTCTCTCTCCCTCCCTCTCCCTCTCTCTCCCTCCCTCTCCCTCCCTCTCCCTCTCTCCCTCTCTCCGTCTCCCTCCCTCTCCCTCCCTCTCCCTCCGTCTCCCTCACTCTCCTCCCTCCGTCTTCCTCTCTCTCCCTCCGTCTCCCTCTCTCCCTCCGTCTACCTCCGTCTACCTCCCTCTCCCTCCCTCTCCCTCCCTCTCCCTCACTCTCCCTCCCTCCGTCTTCCACTCTCTCCCTCCCTCTCCCTCCCTCTCTCTCCCTCTGTCTCCCTGTCTCCCTCTCTCTCCCTCCCTCCCTCTCCCTCTCTCTCCCTCCCTCTCCCTCCCTCTCCCTCTCTCCCTCTCTCCGTCTCCCTCCCTCTCCCTCCCTCCCTCTCCCTCCGTCTCCCTCACTCTCCCTCCCTCCGTCTTCCACTCTCTCCCTCCGTCTCCCTCTCTCCCTCTCTCTCCCTCCGTCTCCCTCCGTCTCCCTCCCTATCCCTCTCTCTCCCTCCGTCTCCCTCTCTCACTCCCTCTCCCTCCCTCTCCCTCTCTCCCTCTCTCTCCCTCTCTCCCTCTCTCTCCCTCCGTCTCCCTCCCTCTCCCTCCCTCCCTCTCTCCGTCTCCCTACCTCTCCCTCCCTCTCCCTCCGTCTCCCTCACTCTCCCTCCCTCCGTCTTCCTCTCTCTCCCTCCGTCTCCCTCTCTCCCTCTCTCTCCCTCCGTCTCCCTCCGTCTCCCTCCCTCTCCCTCTCTCTCCCTCCGTCTCCCTCCCTCTCTCTCTCCCTCCCTCCGTCTTCCTCTCTCTCACTCCCTCTCCCTCCCTCTCCCTCTCTCTCCCTCTCTCCCTCTCTCTCCCTCCGTCTCCCTCACTCTCCCTCCCTCCCTCTTCCTCTCTCTCTGTCTCCCTCCCTCTCCCTCCCTCTCCCTCCGTCTCCCTCACTCTCCCTCCCTCCGTCTTCCACTCTCTCCCTCCCTCTCCCTCCCTCTCTCTCCCTCTGTCTCCCTCTCTCCCTCTCTTTCCCTCCGTCTACCTCCGTCTCCCTCCCTCTCCCTCTCTCTCCCTCCCTCTCCCTCTCCCTCTCTCTCCCTCCGTCTCCCTCTCTCCCTCTCTCTCCCTCCGTCTCCCTCCCTCTCCCTCCCTCTCCCTCCGTCTCCCTCACTCTCCCTCCCTCCCTCTTCCTCCCTCTCCCTCCGTCTTCCTCTCTCTCCGTCTCCCTCCCTCTCCCTCCCTCTCCCTCCGTCTCCCTCACTCTCCCTCCCTCCGTCTCCCTCCCTCTCCCTCTCTCCCTCCCTCTCTCTCCCTCCGTCTCCCTCTCTCCCTCTCTCTCCCTCCGTCTCCCTCCGTCTCCCTCCCTCTCCCTCTCTCTCCCTCCCTCTCTCTCCCTCCCTCTCCCTCTCTCCCTCTCTCTCCGTCTCCCTCTTTCTCTCTCTCAAATCAATTCAATTCAAGGGCTTTGTTGGCATGGGAAACATTATGTTAACATTGCCAAAGCAAGTGAAGTAGATAATAAAAAAAGTGAAATCAACAATACAGAAGTTCCATATTATTTCTAGATACAGTGTTGTAACGATGTGCAAATGGTGAAAGTACAAAAGGGAAATTAAATAAATATAAATATGGGTTGTATTTACAATGGTGTTTGTTCTTCACTGGTTGACCTTTTCTTGTGGCAACAGGTCACAAATCTTGCTGCTTTCTCATCGCTCTCTCTGTACTATTTTCAAGATAAATATCTATAGGCTAAGCTATATCTCTAATGTATGAGCCTGTGATTGTATAATATGCTAAACATATAGAATATATGCAATGGCCAATTCTCATCCTTCTTATGCATGTGGATGACATTGTGAGGCTTTATCCATGCATTCAGTGATACACTTCTACTATCAATTTTGGGGGATCAAATATGGCTTTGTGTTTTCAAACAGACAGAGATACTACTGTCTGTGAAGTTTGTACTGAATAATGTAGGAAGTGAAATGATGTCACTCCTTTCCTCGATGAGGATGTTTTGGAGAAACAAAGACACTTTGACACTGTTTCAAGGTACAGAAGGAATACATAATACATTGACTGCAGCTTTTTGGAGTTGATAATAGGAAGTGCGAGACTTCAAAAGCGTGAATATAGTGAATATACTTAAAGACCCAATGCAGCCATTTTTATCTCAACATCAAATCATTTCTGGGTAACAATTAAGTACCTTACTGTGATTGTTTGCAATTAAAATGGTAAAAAAAAGAAAACAAAATAGATTCTTAGCAAAGAGACATTTGCTAAGAATGTGGGGAGGGGAAAACTGAAAACTAGCTGTTATTGGCAGAGAGGTTTGGAACTATCTTCTTATCAACTAATTTACCGCCTGGTAATGTCACCAGGCAGGCCAAAACGCCATCCCTCCAAAATAGGCTGACATTTCAGGCAGTCTTTTCAAACAGCTCTTACACTTAAAGGGTATTAACATTATTTTCAAAATTTCACAATATTATTCCAACCTCATAGTGTGGAATTATATATAAAACACATGAAAATCACATTTTTGACTCCAATGGGCCTTTAACACATCTTTTTTAATAATAAATCGCAGCACACTCGCTGAGTCAAATGTTCTCAGAGGATAAATCTCGGATATGATAACGACATAACATGTTTCAGTTCCGCGGGAAGACCCCCTATCAACTCAGCTCAATCATATATCCCCCCTAACTATGGTTAGAGGAGAACACATAACACATTAACTAATGGCTGTTTGGGAGTCTCTCTCACCCTCTCTTCCTCTCTTTCTGTGTTTTTTCTGCTTTTCTTTTAATATTTCTTAAGAGAGAAAAAACTGTGTGGCTTCAAAGTGTTCAGGTTAGAAAGGGCTGAGAGGGAGCGTGGGTGTTGGTAGGGGCAGGAGAAGAGGAGGGGACGAGAGGAGGAGGGGAGGAGGAAGAAAGGAGGGGAATGTAAATGAAGATGGAAGGGCTGCTCTCTGACAAGCACTACAACTCTTTGCAAAAAAGGTTATATTTAGAACCTAAAAGGGTTCTTCAGCTGTCCCCATAAGATAACCTTTTGAAGAACCCTTTTTGGTTCTAGGTAGAACCCTTTTCACAGAGGGTTCTACATGGAATCCAAAAGGGTTCTATCTGGAGTCAAAAACAGCTCTCCTATAGAGACAGCCGAAGAGCAGGGTTCTCAGTGCCTTTGATCCAGACGCGTTGTGGAGACTGAGAGGCAGCAGCCTCCCTGGACAGATAGAGGGAGACCCTGGTCGACTGTTTGAAGAGCAAGGGAGTGCCCCCAGGTGCAAACAGAAGCACGCACCTACAATACTGACTATGCCACTTCTCTCGCTCTCTCCCTCCATGTCTTCTTCTTTTCTCGCTCTCTCTCCCTCAATGTCTTCCTGTCCCTCCCTCCCTCCCTCCCTCCCTCCCTCCCTCCCTCCCTCCCTCCCTCCCTCCCTCCCTCCCTCCCTGCCCCCAGGTGTAAACAGACAGTACCCACAATACTGACTATATCACAATTTTTCTCTCAGTTCTTCCCTCCTTTTCCATGTTTTTATTTGTTGTCTATATCGTCTTCATGGTGTCTGTTGAGAGGCCCTCACATGGATTTATATAGGTACGTGTTGAGAACATGTTTGAAATTAAGATGAAAGCAGAAACAACTTGTATTACTAGGGTAGTGGTTCTAAGTGTAGGTGTAACTCTAAAACTGTGTCTGCTTGTGTGTATATGTGTGATTCCAATTCTTCACAGCAGCCAAAACAATATGTGAATTTCTCCCCTCCTGATGGAAGTGTTTCAGTGAGAACACACATCGTCACGGTGACAGTCAGGAGGCCATCACTCGATGCCGAGGGCGTATAAACTCCGTGAAAACGGAAGAAGATTTGATACCCTCTCCATCCATCCTGTCTAAAACCTCTGCTTTTAGCCGTTCTGAAAAACTTCAGGTTATAACCATCGTTCGCCTCCCATCTACTGACCTTACTTCTAATCTACCCTCTGTTCTCCTGTCTGTCAACCTCACCTTCACTGTCCTCTTCTGTCTGTCTGTCAACCCTACCTTCACAGTCCTCTTCTGTCTGTCAACATCACCCTCCCTGCAATCTCCTGTCTATCAACCTCACCCTCACTGTTCTCTTCTGTCTGTCAGTCAAGTTAACCCTCACTGTCATCTCCAGTCTGTCTGTCAACTTTACCCTAACTGTCATCTCATCTGTCTCTCAACTTCACACCCCTGTCCTCCCCTGTCTGTCAACTTCACTCTCACTGTCCTCTACTGTCTGTCAACTTTACCCTCACTGTCCTCTCCTGTCTGTCAACTTCACCCACTGTCATCTAATGTCTGTCTGTGAACTTTACACTCACTGTCCTCTCCTGTATGTCTGTCAACTTCACCCTCAAAGTCCTCTCCTGTCTGTCGACTTCACCATCACTGTCCTCTCCTGTCCGCCAACTTTGTCCTCATTGTCCTCTCCTGTCAGTCTGCCTCCTTCACCCTAATTGTCCTCTCCTGTCTGTTAAACTTAACCTCACTCCCCTCTCCTGTCTGTCAACTGCAACCTCACTGTCGTCTTCTGTCTGTCAGTCAGCCTCACCCTCACTATCCTATCCTATCAGTCTGCCAATTCATCCTCACCCTCACTGTCCTCTCCAGTCTGTGAATCAACTTAACCCTCACAGTCCTCTTCTGTCTTTCATTCAACTTCACCCTCAGTGTACTTTTCTGTTTGTCAGTCAACTTTACCCTCACTGTCCTCTCCTGTATGTCTGTCAACTTCAGCCTCATTGTCCTCTTCTGTCGGTCAGTTAACCCTCACCCTCACTGTCCTCTCTGTCTGTCAACTTCACCCTCACTGTCCTCTCCTGTCTATCAACTTCACCCTCACTGTCCTCGCCTGTCTGTCAACTTCACCCTACTGTCCTCTCCTGTCTGCCAACTTCACCCTACTGTCCTCTCCTATCTGTCTGTGAATATTCACCCTCACTGTCCTCTTCTGGCTGTCAGTCAAGTTAATCATCACTGTCCTCTCAAGTCTGTCTGTCAACTGTACCCTCACTGTCCTCTTCTGTCTGTCTGTCAGTCAACTTCACTCTCACTGTCCTTTCCTGTCTGTTTCTCAACTTCACCCTCACTGTCCTCTCCTGTCTGTCAACTTCATTCTCACTGTCCTCTACTGTTTGTCAACCTCACCGTCCTCTACTTTAAGTCAACTTAACCATCACTGTCCTCTTCTGTTTGTCTGTCTGTTTCTCACCTTCACCTTCACTGTCCTCTTCAGTTTGTGAGTCAACTTAGCCTTCACTGTCCTCTCCTGTGTATCTGTCAACTTCACCCTCACTGTCCTCACCTTTCTGTCTGTCAACTTCACCCTCAGTGTCCTCTGTTGTCTGTCAACTTCACCCTCACTGTCCTCTCCTGTCTGTCAACTTCACCCTCACTGTCCTCTCCTGTCTGTCAACTTCACCCTCACTGTCCTCTCCTTTCTGTCAACTTCATCCTCACTGTCCTCTCTTGTCAGTCAATTTAACCATCACTGTCCTCTACTGTCAGTCAACTTCACCCTCACTGTCCTTACCTTTCTGTCTGTCAACTTCACCCTCAGTGTCCTCTCCTGTCTGTCAACTTCACACTCACTGTCCTCTCCTGTCTTTCTGTCAACTTCATCCTCACTGTCCTCACCTTTCTGTCTGTCATCTTCACCTTCACTGTCCTCTCCTGTCTGTCAACTTCCCCCTCACTGTCCTCACATTTCTGTCTGTCAACTTCACACTCAGTGTCCTCTCCTGTCTGTCAACTTCACACTCACTGTCCTCTCCTGTCTTTCTGTCAACTTCACCCTCACTGTCCTCACCTTTCTGTCTGTCAACTTCACCCTCAGTGTCCTCTGCTGTCTGTCAACTTCACCCTAACTGTCCTCTCCTGTCTGTCAACTTCACCCTCACTGTCCTCTCCTTTCTGTCAACTTCATCCTCACTGTCCTCTCTTGTCAGTCAATTTAACCATCACTGTCCTCTACTGTCAGTCAACTTCACCCTCACTGTCCTTACCTTTCTGTCTGTCAACTTCACCCTCAGTGTCCTCTCCTGTCTGTCAACTTCACACTCACTGTCCTCTCCTGTCTTTCTGTCAACTTCATTCTCACTGTCCTCACCTTTCTGTCTGTCAACTTCACCCTCACTGTCCTCTCCTGTCTGTCAACTTCACCCTCACTGTCCTCACATTTCTGTCTGTCAACTTCACACTCAGTGTCCTCTCCTGTCTGTCAACTTCACACTCACTGTCCTCTTCTGTCTTTCTGTCAACTTCACCCTCAGTGTCATCCCCTGTCTGTCAACTTCACCTTCACTGTCCTCTCCTGTCTGTCAACCTCATCCTCACTGTCCTCTACTGTCAGTCAACTTAACCATCACTGTCCTCTCCTGTCTGTCTGTCAACTTTACCCTCACTGTCCTCTTTTGTCTGTCTGCTCTCACTGTCCTTTCCTGTCTGTTTCTCAACCGCACCTTCACTGTCCTCTTCAGTTTGTGAGTCAACTTAGCCTTCACTGTCCTTTTCTGTCTGTCTGTCAACTTCACCATCACTGTCCTCTCCTGTCTGTCAACTTTACCGTCATTGTCCTCTCCTGTCTGTTAAACTTAATCTCACTCCCCTCTCCTTTCTGACAACTGCAACCTCACTATTCTATCCTGTCAGTCTGCCAACTCATCCTCACCCTCACAGTCCTTTTCTGTCTTTCAGTCAACTTCACCCTCAGTGTACTTTTATGTTTGTCAGTCAACTTTATCCTCACTGTCATCTCCTGTCTGTCGGTCAACTTTACCCTCACTGTCCTCTCCTGTATGTCTGGCAACTATATCCTCCTCACTGTCCTCTCATGTATGTCTGTCAACTTCAGCCTCATTGTCCTCTCCTATCTGTCTGTCAATTTCACCCTCACTTTCCTCTACTGGCTGTCAGTCAACTTAACCATCACTGTCCTCTCATGTCTGTCTGTCAACTTTACCCTCACTGTCCTCTTCTGTTTGTCTGTCAACTTTACCTTCATTATCCTCTTTTGTCTTTCTGTCAAAATCACTGTCTTCTCCTATCTGGCTGTCAACTTCAATCTCACTGTTCTCTCTTGTCTGTCTGTCAACCTCACTCTCACTGTCCTCTCTTGTCTGTCTGTCAACTTCAATCTCACTGTTCTCACTTGTCTGTCTGTCAACCTCACTCTCACTGTCTTGTCTGTCTGCCCAGCTCACCCTCACTGTCCTCTACTGTATCATTCTTCATCTATTACCTAGAACTCTCCCTCTCTCTATCTCTGCCTGCATCGCTCCTTCTCCCTCTCCCTGTCTCCATCTCTGCCTGCCTCACTCCTTCTCCCTCTCCCTGTCTCCATCTCTGCCTGCATCGCTCCTTCTCCCTCTCCCTGTCTCCATCTCTGCCTGCCTCGCTCCTTCTCCCTCTCCCTGTCTCCATCTCTGCCTGCCTCACTCCTTCTCCCTCTCCCTGTCTCCATCTCTGCCTGCCTCACTCCTTCTCCCTCTCCCTGTCTCCATCTCTGCCTGCCTCACTCCTTCTCCCTCTCCCTGTCTCCATCTCTGCCTGCCTCACTCCTTCTCCCTCTCCCTGTCTCCATCTCTGCCTGCCTCACTCCTTCTCCCTCTCCCTGTCTCCATCTCTGCCTGCCTCACTCCTTCTCCCTCTCCCTGTCTCCATCTCTGCCTGCCTCGCTCCTTCTCCCTCTCCCTGTCTCCATCTCTGCCTGCCTCACTCCTTCTCCCTCTCCCTGTCTCCATCTCTGCCTGCCTCGCTCCTTCTCCCTCTCCCTGTCTCCATCTCTGCCTGCCTCACTCCTTCTCCCTCTCCCTGTCTCCATCTCTGCCTGCCTCACTCCTTCTCCCTCTCCCTGTCTCCATCTCTGCCTGCCTCACTCCTTCTCCCTCTCCCTGTCTCCATCTCTGCCTGCCTCACTCCTTCTCCCTCTCCCTGTCTCCATCTCTGCCTGCCTCACTCCTTCTCCCTCTCCCTGTCTCCATCTCTGCCTGCCTCACTCCTTCTCCCTCTCCCTGTCTCCATCTCTGCCTGCCTCGCTCCTTCTCCCTCTCCCTGTCTCCATCTCTGCCTGCCTCGCTCCTTCTCCCTCTCCCTGTCTCCATCTCTGCCTGCCTCACTCCTTCTCCCTCTCCCTGTCTCTATCTCTGCCTGCATCGCTCCTTCTCCCTCTCCCTGTCTCCATCTCTGCCTGCCTCACTCCTTCTCCCTCTCCCTGTCTCCATCTCTGCCTGCCTCACTCCTTCTCCCTCTCCCTGTCTCCATCTCTGCCTGCCTCACTCCTTCTCCCTCTCCCTGTCTCCATCTCTGCCTGCCTCACTCCTTCTCCCTCTCACTGTCTCCATCTCTGCCTGCCTCACTCCTTCTCCCTCTCCCTGTCTCTATCTCTGCCTGCATCGCTCCTTCTCCCTCTCCCTGTCTCCATCTCTGCCTGCCTCACTCCTTCTCCCTCTCCCTGTCTCCATCTCTGCCTGCCTCACTCCTTCTCCCTCTCCCTGTCTCCATCTCTGCCTGCCTCACTCCTTCTCCCTCTCCCTGTCTCCATCTCTGCCTGCCTCACTCCTTCTCCCTCTCCCTGTCTCCATCTCTGCCTGCCTCACTCCTTCTCCCTCTCCCTGTCTCCATCTCTGCCTGCCTCACTCCTTCTCCCTCTCCCTGTCTCCATCTCTGCCTGCCTCACTCCCTCTCCCTCTCCCTTTCTCTCTCCTCTCCTTCTCTCTCCTGTTCCTTCCCCCTTCACAACCTCTCCCAATCTCTCTCTCTATTTCAATCCCTCCCTCCCTCAACCCCCCTCTCTCTCTCTTCCACTCTCTCACCATCCCTTTATTTCAGACTGCACTTCTCTTTCCTCAGTATCTCCTCTCCTCTCAGACAGACAAAGAGACAGAGCAATCATCATTTATCATGTTGCCCTGAGCTGTCGACGGCGTTCAAAGGATGAGTTAGACCAGAGGCTAAGGGGCGGCTGCTGCAGAGAAAGGAGCTGCTTATCTCTTTCTCTGTGTCTCTGTGCATGTGGAGAAAATAGGCTTGTAGGCCTGTAGGAAAGAGAGTGAGCGAGAGAGAGACATAGAGATAAAGAGAGAGATTGTGTTGGAGATAGAGAGGTAATCATGTTTGGCCAGTAGGGTACATGAGTATTTATCTCACTCACTAAGGCATCGTTTGTCTGTCGGTCTTGTCAGAAAGAGAAAGGGAGGCTGGAGGACTGGGTGATATTAAAGGGTGTGTGTGTGTGTGTGTGTGTGTGTGTGTGTGTGTGTTTGTTTACTGTCTGCTGCCTGTCTCTTTGCTATGACAACCCGGCTTGGTCCAGTAACTTCCTGATTCAAAGTCCCAAACCCACACAGAAAGGTGTTGTCCAAAATTAAAGCACAAACTGATTAAAATACTTACAGAATACATTGGATCACCTATTGAAAATCACCAGAATACATTGGATCACCTATTGAAACCAACCAGAATACATTGGATCACCTATTGAAACCAACCAGAATACATTAGACCACCTATTGAAAACAACCAGAATACATATGATCACCTATTGAAACCAACCAGAATACATTTGATCACCTATTGAAAACAACCAGAATACATTGGATCACCTATTGAAACCAACCAGAATACATTAGACCACCTATTGAAAACAACCAGAATACATATGATCACCTATTGAAACCAACCAGAATACATTTGATCACCTATTGAAAACAACCAGAATACATTGAACCACCTATTGAAAACAACCAGAAACTACCCCGGTATGTTTATTGTCTCAGTATTAGACAGGGTAACATACACATACATTTTAGATGAAGAATGAGAGGGAGTAAGACAGACAAAAATAACTAGCAACACAGAGCAAGAGGAGCTGCACACAAACAGAGAAACCAGAGAGAGAGAGAGAAGGGCACAGAGAAAGGGAGAGAGAGAGAGACAGAGAGAGAGAGAGATTATGAATGAGAAAAAGACAGAGTGAGAGACACAGAGAGAGACACACAGAGAGAGAGACACACAGAGAGACAGAGACACAGAGAGAGACACAGAGAGCGTGAGAGACAGAGAGAGAGAGAGAGAGAGAGGGGGAGAGAGGGAGAGAAAGAGACAGAAAGAGAGACAGAGACAGAAAGAGAGAGAGAGACAGAAAGAGAGACAGAGACACAGAAAGAGAGAGAGAGACACAGAAAGAGAGAGAGAGAGAGACAGAAAGAGAGAGAGAGAGACACAGAAAGAGTGAGAGAGAGACAGAAAGAGAGAGATAGACACAGAAAGAGAGACACAGAAAGAGAGACAGAGAGACACAGATAGAGAGAGAGACAGAAAGAGAGAGAGACACAGCGAGAGAGAGACACATAAAGAGAGACAGAGAGAGACACAGAAAGAGAGAGAGCGAGAGACACAGAAAGAGAGACAGAGAGAGACACAGAAAGAGAGAGAGGGAGAGACAGAAAGAGAGAGACACAGAAAGAGAGAGACACAGAAAGAGAGACAGAGAGAGACAGAAAGAGAGAGAGAGAGAGACAGAAAGAGAGACAAAGAGAGAGAGAGACACAGAAAGAGAGACAGAGAGAGAGACACATAAGAAAGAGAGTGACAGAATGAGAGAGACACACAGAAAGAGAGAGAGAGACACAGAAAGAGAGAGAGACAGAAAGAGAGACACAGAGAGAGAGGGACACAGAAAGAGAGACAGAGAGAGACACATAAGAGAGAGAGAGAGACACAGAAAGAGAGCGGGAGAGACACAGAAAGAGAGAGAGAGAGACACACAGAAAGAGAGAGAGAGAGAGACACAGAAAGAGAGAGAGACACAGAAAGAGAGAGAGACACAGAAAGAGAGAGACACAGAAAGAGAGACAGAGCAAGAGACATCGAGAAAGAGAAACAGAGAGAGACAGAAAGAGAGACAGAGAGAGACAGAGAGAGAGAGAGAGAGAGAGACAGAAAGGGAGAGAGACACAGAAAGAGAGAGACACAGAAAGAGAGAGAGAGAACAGAAAGCGAGAGAGATACAGAAAGAGAGAGAGAGAGAGAGAGAGACAGACGTTTAGCTGAGCGGAGGCACGTTGCAGAATGGATGACTGGGTCTGGAGGAACATAACATGCAGTATTACTGTATCTATCTCACCCCCCTTCCCCCCACCTCTCTCTTTCTAGTTCTCTCCC
Organism: Salmo trutta; assembly: GCF_901001165.1. Taxonomy (NCBI): domain Eukaryota; kingdom Metazoa; phylum Chordata; class Actinopteri; order Salmoniformes; family Salmonidae; genus Salmo; species Salmo trutta. The sequence continues at coordinate 9,657,042 of NC_042957.1, read as the reverse complement.
ACTCAATTCAATTTCAACTCAATTTAAGGCCTTTATTGTCATGGGAAACATATGTTAACATTGCCAAAGCAAATGAGGTAGATAACAAACAAAAGTGAAATAAATAATAAAAATGAACAGTAAACATTATACTCACAAAACTTCCAAAAGAATAAAGATATTTCAGATGTCATATTATGTCTATATACAGTGTTGTAACGAAGTGCAAAAGGGAAAATAAATAAACATAAATGTGGATTGTATTTACAATGGTGTTTGTTCTTCACTGGTTGCCCTTTTCTTGTGGCAACAGGTCACAAATCTTGCTTCTGTGATTGCTGCTGTGGTATTTCACCCAATAGATATGGCAGTTTATCAAAATTGGGTTTGTTTTCAAATTCTTTGTGGATCTGTGTAATCTGAGGGAATTATGTGGCTCTAATATGGTCATACATTTGGTAGGAGGTTAAGAAGTGCAGCTTTGTATCCACCTCATTTTGTGGGCAGTGTGCACATAGCCTGTCTTCTCTTGAGAGCCAGGTCTGCCTACGGCGGCCTTTCTCAATAGCAAGACTATGCTCACTGAGTCTGTACATAGTCAAAGCTTTCCTTAAGTTTGGGTCAGTCACAGTGGTCAGGTATTCTGCCACATAGCATTCTAGTTTGCTCTGTTTTTTGATAAATTCTTTCCAATGTGTCAAGTAATTATCTTTTTGTTTTCTCATGATTTGGTTGGGTCCAATTGTGTTGCTGTCCTGGGGCTCTGTGGTGTCTGTTTGTGTTTGTGAACAGAGCGCCAGGACCAGCTTTCTTAGGGGACTCCTCTTCCTCACTTCCTCAGGTTCATCTCTCTGTAGGTGATGGCTTTGTTAGGGAAGGTTTGGGAATCGCTTCCTTTCAGGTGGTTGTAGAATTTAATGGCTCTTTTTTGGATTTTTATAATTAGCGGGGATCTGCCTAATTCTGCTCTGCATGCATTATTTGATGTTTTACATTGAATACTGAGGATATTTTTGCAGAATTCTGCATGCAGAGTCTCAATTTGGTGTTTGTCCCATTTTGTGAATTCTTGGTTGGTGAGCGGACCCCAGACCTCAAAACCATAAAGGGCAATGGGTTCTATAACTGACCCAAGTATTTTTAGCCAGATCCTAATTGGTATGTCAAATTTTATTTTCCTTTTGATGGCATGTTCCTCTCTCTCTCGCTCTCGCAGAGCTTGGCCCAGCTCCATCTCCCATCATGCCTGGCTGGATGTCACCCTGAAACAGCCGACAGCTAGACAGCAGCACACTGAAGGATCATGGGATTTCAAATTGGATCATCGGATCAAAAACTCTCGCTCTGTTTGATAGCAGTAGCCCTGACGGCAGGGACAGGGGTCTGAGAGGTTTAGTCCGTCTCTTAGCTGTAAATATTTACCTTGATCATTTTTTTAAAGTGTGTCTAACCTCCCAGAAAAATATCTTGAAGACCAAGGGGCCCTATACAAGAGGGTAAGGACTTCTGACCATCTCAAAGCAAAATAACGGGGATGATGTCTAGTTTATTTTGTATTTTCTTGCTGGAATTGCAACATCATGATAGGTGTGCAAACCGATGAAGTAGTTGTGGTAGGAAAACACACCACAGAGATTATTGGATCGACAACAGCTCTGAGATCACAGACATCAGGACAACATGTAAAAACAAATGAGAAAAACCTCAAACTTCCATTTGCCTGTTGACCGTTTACCGCTAAAAGGTGGTAAGACATCCAATTAACAGTCCCCGAGCCTATCTGTTCTGTAAGAACTAGCCCATTAAGAGACCAACAGACACCTCTTCTGATCCCTATTCACCAGCCAATGACACAAAGCAAGCCATATCAGGTAACTGTTTATTGAATGGGGAGCTAGGGCGAGGAGCTTACTAGGGGCTTTCAACACACACACACACACACACACACACACACACACACACACACACACACACACACAAACATCTGTGTGCACGCAGGCAGGCAGACACGCATACACGAGCACACACACAGGCCTTCCTGGTTAAGCATTCGTAGAGTGCGAGGGAGGTAGTCGATGAGGGTGCAGCCTAACCCGTAATTACTCAAGAAATGACAATGCTTTTACAAGTGAGGGGGCAAAAAAATCGATCACTGTTGAATTACTAATCACTGAATGCAAATTACAAGCGGGAGAAGAAAAATTCATTATCACATATTCGATCTCTCTTTCAAGTATGCAGACTGAATAGAAATAAACTTGATGTTATCACTTGGATAAAATGACAAAATGCTCTCTGTTTTCTAACTCTGTTCAAACAGGAAAAGGAATTCATCAAGTATTTAACAACTTTTCTGGTTAGCGTTGATCAGAGTCAATGACCACAGTTAAATGCACACAATAATGTAGTTCATTTAAAACGTTTACATGCTTTGCACTTCACTCACGCATAAGAGGGAGGCTTGGGATACTCGGTGCTGCCACTACCCGGGGGTGGCACTACCCGGTGCTGCCAATGATGGCACTACCCGGTGCTGGCACTACCCGGTGCTGGCACTACCCGGGGGTTGCCACTACCCGGTGCTGCCACTACCCGGTGCTGGCACTACCCGGTGCTGCCACTACCCGGTGCTGGCACTACCTGGTGCTGCCAATGCTGGCACTACCCGGTGCTGTCACTACCCGGTGCTGCCAAGCTGGCACTACCCGGTGCTGGCACTACCCGGTGCTGGCACTACCTGGTGCTACCAATGCTGGCACTACCCGGTGCTGGCACTACCTGGTGCTACCAATGCTGGCACTACCCGGTGCTGGCACATGCGCTTGAACACCGATTAAACTGTTTACTTGTCCTAATAATTTGAAAGATTGCTCAGAAAACCAGGTGTTTCAATCAGTGTATGCTAGCTTTGATCATGACCGCATGCCGATTAAGATAAGCAGAGTAAGGTGTTTACTTAACTAATGCCATACTCGGCCAAAATCAGTTAAATACATCCTTTTTTGTGTGCATGTAGACGTACTTTGACTGCATGAAACTAGCTCTTTAGGAAAGTCCAGAGAGCAAACATTTAACACAGGTACAAACCGCAGCTAGTATTGATGATGACGTAGGCCTACTACACTGAGTGGACAAAACATTAAGAACAACTTCCTAATATTAAGTTGTACCCCCTTTTGCCCTCAGAACAGCCTCAATTTGTTGGGGCATGGACTCTACAGTGTGTCTAATGCGTTCCACAGGGATGCTGGCCCATGTTGACTCCAATGTTTCCCACAGTTGTGTAAAGTTGGCTGGATGTCCTTTGGGTGGTGGACCATTCTTGATACACACAGGAAACTGTGGATCGTGAAAAACACAGTAGCGTTGCAGTTCTTGACACAAACCGGTGCGACTGGCAGCTACTACCATACCCCGTTCAAAGGCACTTAAATATTTTGTCTTCCCATTCACCCTCTGAATGGTACACATGCACAATCAATATCTTAATTGTCTCAACTCTTAAAAATAATTTAACCCTGTCTCATCCACTTCATCTACACTGATTGATGTGGATTTATCAAGAGATCATAGCTTTCACCTGGATTCACCTGGTGAGTCTATGTCATGGAAAGAGCAGGTTGTATACTCAGTGTAGATTGGTCTAATAGGTCAGATATAATTAGGACCAGCCTACTGGAGCATAAAAGAAAGAGAAGACAAAGTACACTTGTTCTACAAGTGCTACACGTGTGTCACTAAAGCCTAAATCTGACTCCAAGACTGCATAATAATGTTTTAAGTCTGCTAGGCTAGGAAGATAGGTGCAGACCTCCATACAAAATGTAGTTAGGAGAACAATTGAACCCATCCTCGCTTGTGTTAGCGAATAAAAAAATGTACGAATGAAGGTTAGAAAGAAAGAAAATGAGAGAGAGAGAGAGCGAGCTTGATGAAAATGGTTTTCTCTATCTGTACTTTCACTGACCCCTACACAAACAAATGGGCAGACAAGACAAGAGGACAGTGGTCGCCTGGAGGTCTCTGGATTCAGATGTAATCTTATTTCCAGTTCTGGGAGGTCGCTAGCAGCTAGCGTACTATTGGGCTGGTATGTCACAGGGTTAAGGAAGGGAGAAATGGGCCAACTCTGTGTAAGATGTGTAAGAAACCTTAGGGAAGGCTGTTTCAAATAAAGCACTAGAAATGTCATCATCCAAGTCCTGCCTGTCTTTAGCTACGTCAGCCATTTTGAATCACAGGCTTTCTATCAGGTCCTGTGGGCTTTTCTGCATAGCTAACCAGAACTAAGGAGTGAAGGATTGGCTCTCAAACACCTGGTGACTCAACACGATATCAAAGTCTGACTTCATGTCCCGACGTCTTTGGACAAATGTCTATTTTTGACGAATAAACTGACTTCATTTCCGACTTTCTGTGAAAAATATGTTAGGGGGCAGTATTTGCACGGCCGGATAAAAAACGTACCCGATTTAAACTGGTTACTACTCTTGCCCAGAAATGAGAATATGCATATAATTAGTGGATTTGGATAGAAAACACTCTAAAGTTTCTAAAACTGTTTGAATGGTGTCTGTGAGTATAACATAACTCATATGGCAGGCCAAAACCTGAGAAGATTCCATACAGGAATTGCCCTGTCTGACAATTCGTTCTCCTTCTGTGGCATCTCTATCGAAAATACAGCATCTCTGCTGTAACGTGACATTTTCTAAGGCTTCCATTGGCTCTCAGAAGGCGCCAGAAAGTGTAATGGGGTGTCTGCAGTCTCTGGGCTAAATACAGCAGCTCTGTTTGTGAGTGGTAAGGCTGGGAACAGTGACACTGGAGATGCGCGTTCATGAGAATTCTCAATTTTTTTCTTTCAGCCTTTGAATGAATACAACGTCGCCCGCTTGGAATATTATCGCTATTTTACGAGAAAAATAGCCTAAAAATTGATTTTAAACAGCGTTTGACATGCTTTTTTTTGTAACGAAATGCGCTTGCGCATCACCCTTCGGATACTGACCTGAACGCACAAACAAAACGGAGGTATTTGAATATAACTATGGATTATTTGGAACCAAAACAACATTTGTTGTTGAAGTAGAGGTCCTGGGAGTGCATTCAGACGATGAACAGCAAAGGTAATTCAATTTTTCTTATAGTAAATCTGAGTTTGGTGAGGGCCAAACTTGGCGGGTGTCAAATTAGCTAGCCGTGATGGCCGGGCTATGTACTCAGAATATTGCAAAATGTGCTTTCGCCGAAAAGCTATTTTAAAATCTGACACCGCGATTGCATAAAGGAGTTCTGTATCTATAATTCTTTAAATAATTGTTATGTATTTTGTGAACGTTAATCGTGAGTAATTTAGTAAATTCACCGGAAGTTTGCGGTGGGTATGCTAGTTCTGAACATCACATGCTAATGTAAAAAGCTGATTTTTGATATAAATATGAACTTGATTGAACAAAACATGCATGTATTGCATAACATAATGTCCTTGGAGTGTCATCTGATGAAGATCATCAAAGGTTAGTGCTGCATTTAGCTGTGGTTTGGGTTTTTGTGACATATATGCTTGCTTTGAAAATGGCTGTGTGATTATCTTTGGCAGGGCACTCTCCTGACATAATCTAATGTTTTGCTTTCGCTGTAAAGCCTTTTTGAAATTGGACAATGTGGTTAGATTAACGGGAGTCTTGTCTTTAAAATGGTGTAAAATAGTAATATGTTTAAGAAATTGAAGTTATAGCATTTTTGAGGTATTTGTGTTTAGCGCCACACGATTCCACACGATTCCACTCCCTTGCCCAGGGAGGTTAAATTTAGGTACACTGAAATAAGTCTTACGGTTAAATTAAGGTATTAATACCCACTGGATGAAGTTAAGTATTAAGGTTTAGGATAGAGTTCAACTAGAAACAACTATGGGGTTAACTTTTTTAGGATAGGGGGCAGCATTCGGAATTTTGGATGAAAAGTGTGCCCAAAGTAAACTGCCTGCTACTCAGGCCCCGAAGCTAGGATATGCATATAATTGGTAGATTTGGATAGAAAACACTCTAAAACTGTTAAAATTATGTCTGTGAGTATAACAGAACTTATTTGGCAGGTTAAACAATTTTTTTGTGGAGGTGACAGCGTTTAGAAATTTCTATGTGGATCTAGATTTTTAATGCACTTGCTTGCAGTTCCTATCGCTTCCACTGGATGTCAACAATCTTTAGAAATTGGTTGATGTTTTTCTTTTGAGTAATGAAGAAGTATGGCTGTTCAGAACCAGGATCGAGTCTAGTGTACTGTTGTGGTTGGGGCACACAACCTGAAAGCTCGCTCCACTTTTTTTTTCATCCAGTATTGAACACGGTTTATCCCGTCTTAACTTTGATTGATTATTTACGTTAAAAAAATCCTAAAATTGTATTAGGAAAGTTGTTTGAAATGTTTGGATCAAGATTACAGGTAACTTATTAGATATTTTGTATCATGTTGCGCGAGTTGGAACCGGTGTTTTTCTGAATCAAACGCGCCAAATAAATTGACATTTTGGAGATATAACGACGGAATTTATCGAACAAAAGGACCATTTATGATGTTTATGGGACATATTGGAGTGCCAACAGAAGAAGATCTTCAAAGGTAAGGCATGAATTATATCGTTATTTCTGAGTTTGGTGTCGCGCCTGGCGGGTTGAATTATGATTGTCATGTGTTTGTTTGATGGGGGGCTGTCCTCAGATAATAGCATGGTTTGCTTTCGCCGTAAAGCCTTTTTGAAATCTGACACGGTGGCTAGATTAACAAGAAGTTAAGCTTTAATTTGGTCTATTGCACTTGTGGAAAGTTAAATATTTTTTATATATTCTTTTGGCCGAAAAGATGCAGGTCAATGCACCATTCATATAATTCACCAATACATTTCTTGGTAGTACAACAAATATTGCTTCCAGGCTGTAAATCACAGCTGGCCTGGTAAATGTGTACCCTCCAGCCATTTGGGATGCACTGTTTCAGTTGTGACTCAATATAAAGGAAAGAAATGGACGAATGTAACCAAGGCTGACAGCTTCAATACAACCAAACCATTTATTTTTTATTTAACCTTTATTTATCTAGGCAAGTCAGTTAAGAACAAATTCTTATTTACAACGACGGCCTACCCCGGCAAACACTGGGACAATTGTGCGCCACCATATGGGACTCCCTATCACAGACAGATGTGATGCAGCCTGGACTCGAACCAGGTACTGCAGTGGAATGCAGTGAGATACAGTGTCCTAGTCCCACTGCGCCACTTAGAAGCCCTAGCAAGGGCAATGATCACAAGTCAGTCATAAGGTGGATAATCAAATCAAATTGTATTAGTCACATGCACCGAATACAACAGGTGTAGACCTTTCAGTGAAATGCTTACTTATGAGCCCCTAACCGACAGTGCAGTTAAAAAAAATACGTATAAGAATAAGAGATAAAAGTAACAAGTAATTAAAGAGGAGCAGTAAAAAATAACAATATAGGGGGGTGCCGGTACAGAGTCAATGTGCGGGGGCACCGGTTAGTTGAGGTAGAATGTACATGTAGGTAGAGTTATTGAAGTGACTATTGCATAGATGACAACAGAGAGTGGCAGTGGTTTGGAGAGGGGAGGGGGGGGGGCAATGTGAATAGTCTGGGTAGCCATTTGACTAGATGTTCAGGAGCCTTATGGCTTGGGGGTAGAAGCTGCTTAGAAGCCTCTTGGACCTAGACTTGGCGCTCCGGTACCGCTTGCCATGCAGTAGCAGAGACAACAGTCTGTGACTAGTGTGGCTGGAGTCTTTGACAATTTTCAGGGCCATCCTCTGACACCGCCTGGCAAAGAGGTCCTGGATAGCAGGAAGCTTGGCCCCAGTGTAGGACTGGGCCGTTCGCACTTCTCTCTGTAGTGCCTTGCGGTCGGAGGCCGAGCATTTGCCATACCAGGCAGTGATGCAACCGGTCAGGATGCTCTCTTGACCGGGCTAGCTAGCTTATCTATTATGTACGTTAGCTATAAACACAGAGCCTAACGTTAGCTAGCTAGCTAATGGGAGGATTTGTCACTGGACGAGTGGGTGAGTGGCCGACTTTTTCCTCCATATTGTTTTTCTGTGGCTACAGCTAGAGATGCAGGCATGATTTGGTTAGCTACCAAGAAATGCGAATCACTTTGCTAGCTAGCTATCCTGAACTTGAATGACTGTCATCCACAGTTAGCATATATCTTAGTTGTCAATCAAATGTATTTGGTATCGTTCAAATGGGCTGTCAGGCAAGTTCCCATTAAATTGTCAAAACGTGGCTTGAGACAAGCCCCATCATTTATAAGCGCCATTTTGACACAATTAGCTGAAAAAGTTTGAGAGAGTTTATCTACTGTTTCCTCGTTAGATTGTAGCTAATTTCGCTCTGTCTAACATCAGTTGTTGAACTTGTTGTTGGTGATGTGCATAGGTAACTGAGGGTGAGAAAGTACCCAAATGTAAGAGGAGTATCGTGGTATTTACATACAGTTTTATTTACCGCAGTGTCTGTTAATTGTCCAAACGCACGGCCACGTTCCCACTCTATTGCTACAGAATTTTCACAAATGCCTTACTCTACGTCATTCCCAAAACATTCTATGAATGTATGAAAACGTGAAAATAACAATATCGAAGTGCACGTTTGTCAGAAAATGTTAAAAAAGCGGCATATTCTTCCTGTATTAAGATTTCATGTTGATTAAACACTGTCAGTTTCACTTTAAGGATAAAGGATAGGGTTAAAACTTTAGGCATTAATTCCAAATGGTCTTCCTAAATCATTGTGGGCAGATTGGGGAGTGGTCTAAGCTGCAAACTCTGGCTCCATAGTCAGCTGATTCAATCCCATTGTGAGGCACTTGTTTTTAGTTGATTTTCTTTTGCCCCCTAGTGGCCAGTTCTGACAGTGTCTCCCAAAATCCAGGGGATCTGCACACATCAGTCGAATGTTGCCTTGGATCTGGTGTGATCCCTCTGGGTGGCTAATAGGGGAGATAACCAGGGCTAGGCCAGCAACCAAGAGGGAGGTTGGGGGGAGAGAACCAGGGCTAGGCCAGCCCCTGGAGAAAGGAGAGAACCAGGGCTAGGCCAGCCCCTGGAGAGAGGAGAGAACCAGGGCTAGGCCAGCCCCTGTAGGGAGGTAGGGGGAGAGACCCAGGGCTTGGCCAGTTAAGTGGAGCATTTTCCTCTTTCTTCCTCCCTCTCTATATCCTTACCTCCCTCCTTGTGTGTGTGTGTGTGTACTGTTTGTGTATTTTTTTTTATTTAACCTGTTATGGCTAGGGGGCAGTATTTTCACGGCTGGATAAAAAACGTACCCGATTTAATCTGATTATTAGTCCTGCCCAGAAACTGGAATATGCATATAATTATTAGCTTTGGAGAGAAAACACTCCAAAGTTTCTGAAACTGTTTGAATGGTGTCTGTGAGTATAACAGAACTCCTATGGCAGGCAAAAACCTGAGATGCTTCTGTTCAGGAAGTACCCTGTCTGAACATTTCTTGCCCTTCTTTATTATCTCTATCGTTTACAAAGGATCTCTGCTCTTACGTGACACTTCACACGTCTCCAATGAGGTCTCATAGCCCGGGAAAAACAGGAATGACGTAATTCAAAGCCCTGGCTGAAACAAAGGAGAGCAAAAGCTAAGTGGTCATTCAATGGACTAAGCCTTAGGCGCGTGACACGCCCCGCCCCCGGCTTTCGGTTTTTTCCTCAGTTTACAGACAGGCAGATTCCCGGTCGGAATATTATCGCTTCTCTACGAGATAAATTGCATAAATATTGGTTTTAAACAGCGGTTGACATGCTTCGAAGTACGGTAATGGAATATTTAGAAATTTTTTGTCATATTTTGCGTCATGCTCGTGGCCGAGATTTAGCGTTGGGATAGTGTCTAGAACGCACGAACAAAACGTTGCTGTTTGGATATAACGATGGATTATTTGGGACCAAACCTACATTTGTTATTGAAGTAGAAGTCCTGGCAGTGTATTCTGATGAAGAACAAGCAAGGTAAGAACATTTTTCTTATAGGAAATGTGATTTTGGTGAAGGCTAAACTTGCAGGGTGTCTAAATAGCTAGCCCTGTAACGCCGGGCTATGTACTTACATTATTGCAAAATGTGCTTCATCCGAAAAGCTATTTTAAAATCGGACATATCGAGTGCATAGAGGAGTTCTGTATCTATAATTCTTAAAATAATTGTTATGCTTTTTGTGAACGTTTATCGTGAGTAATTTAGTAAAATCACCGGAAGTGTTCGGTGGGAATGCTAGTTCTGAACGTCACATGCTAATGTAAAAAGCTGTTTTTTGATATAAATATGAACTTGATTGAACAGACATGCATGTATTGTATAACACAATGTCCTAGGAGTGTCATCTGATGAAGATCATCAAAGGTTAGTGCTGCATTTAGATATGGTTTGGGTTTATGTGACATGATATGCTAGCTTGAAAAATGGCTGTGTGATTATTTCTGGCTGGGTACTCTGCTGACATAACCTAATGTTTTGCTTTCGCTGTAAAGCATTTTTGAAATCGGACAGTTTGGTTAGATAAAGGAGAGCCTTGTCTTTAAATAGCTGTAAAATAGTCATATGTTTGAAAAGTGTAAGTTTTCGGATTTAGAGGAGTTTGAATTTCGCGCCCCGCCCATCATTGGATATTGGAGCAATCGTTCCGCTAGCGGAACGTGTAGTTAACTATGCAAGTCAGTGAAGAACAAATTCTTATTTACAATGGTGGCCTACCCCGGACAACACTGGGTCAATTGTGCACCGCCCTATGGGACTCCCAATCACAACCAGATGTGATGCAGCCTGGATCACATCACTGAACCAGGTACTCTAGTGACCCCTCTTGCACTGAGATGCAGTGTCTTAAACCCCTGCGCCACTTGGGAGCCCTGTATGTGTGTGTGTGGTGCATATAGTAGTGATGGGAATAAATCGATAAAGTTACATATCCGGGTATTATTTTCCACGCTATATCGTATATTGACAATATGGCAATATTATTTTTGCGCCAGTTCAGGACGTTGGGAATATATGGTTCTATCTGACATTTTTGTCAAAATGAGTTAGTCACATATAATTGATCTTTAAATGGTTTCTTCACATGTCTGTGAAGTTAGATTTTTTAAATGTGCATAAACTTCGCAATTTGAACTTCGCACTATAATGATCTTTCTGCAATCCAATCACAAGCCTGAACAAATACAGATGGACCAATCATACATATATTTTTGCCATCTCCCTCTAAATATGGTCTAGGCTAGTCTTGCCAGCAATAATGGCAATAAAAAATGACACTGTCAGAAATCTTAAGCCTTAAGACTTTAATCTACTTGAAAATCTATGGCAAGACCTGAAAATGGTTGTCTAGCAATGATCAACAACCATTTTGACAGAGCTTGAAGAACTGTGGTCAAATGTTGCACAATCCAGATGTGGAAAGCTCTTAGGGTGTTTCTCAATATGCATACTACCGTGCACCACACTCTCATGCTCTGAGGGCGTAATAGGCTAACTAGCCAACTAGTTAAACAGGCAAAAATGACCTGAAACTAATTTTATGCAAGGTAGATATACATTTTTTTGCTACCAATTCTTCAACTTACCCATTCACTGAACTGTCTTCCAGCCAGGTCAACAAAGGCAATAGAGACGAAACAAGATATACACAAAGCAACCATTTTACTTCTTAACAATCAGCTAGCTAGCGATATGTGAATCGTAATAATGTAGCTAACCAGATAGTTTACCAGGCAAAAATGACCTAAAACTAATATTATGCAAGATAGATGTCAATTCTTTGTGGGTAGCTAGCTAATAGTTCTTTGTGGCTATCTGGCAAGCTAACAGTACTAGTACCTAGCCAGTGAGCCCTATTAACTTATTATGGGCTTGCCATCTAAGGTACGTAGGCAGGTAAACATGCCAAAATTAACACAGCATGTATTTATTAACGTATCAAGATAAAACATTGTAGTCAAGTAACATATGAGATGTGAATAGGCAACATTTCGTTACGAAGTTGGAGTGTATTTTCTCTCGCTTCAGCTCAAATATTGTCTGCCATTGATTTCAATTAATGTTGCGTAATTTTTTACATGGTTGCATCATATTTCTTTGCGTACTTTCTGTTGAACCTTTGATCGATGCATGCTTAAAAATATGTACAAAGACCAAAAATATGTACAAACCGAGTATGCATTTGCCCTCCGTACGCAAGTACCCTCTGTGCTCCGTTTCGCATATATTGATTTGGACTCATACTCCAACCCTCCCATGGTCCAATTTGCATGTACTCGGAGCACAGTAGTATGCATTTTGAGAAACACCCTTAGAGACTTACCCAGAATGACTCCCAGCTGTAAACACTGCCAAAGGTGCTTCTACAAAGTATCGACTCAGGGGTGGGAATACTTATGGAAATTTGATATTTCTGAATTTTATTTTCAATAAATGTGCAAAAATGTCTAAAAACAGGTTTCACTTTGTCATTATGGGGTATTGTGATGTCATTATGGGGTATTGTGATGTCATCATGGGGTATTGTGATGTCATTATGGGGTATTGTGTGTAGATGGGTGAGAAAAAAACGAATATTTTATCAATTTTGAATTCAGGCTGTAATGCAAACAAATGTGGAATAAGTCAAGGGGTATGAATATATTCTGAAAGCACTGTTAATAGTGAGCAATATGTTTGGAACGTGAATCGCAATAAAATCACAGTATGGAATCGCAATACATACAGTGGTTCTTCCTTTAAAAGTTTTGAGCTTATGCCGCGACTGTTTGTGGTAGATGGTGGCAGATTGTGGTAAATTGCGTCATTCTGGCAACAATGGCTGACACTCAAACAACATGCCATATAATTCTGCGGCACCCTGCAAGCTGTGCTGCAGTAGGCCGCAATTTTTAAAGGAAGAACCACTGTATGCTGTAGAATCATGGGATTCATGAAAATCACAATAAATATTGTATCCGAACCTAAGTATTGTGATAATATTGTATCGTCAGGTCCCTGGTAATTCCCAGCTCTAGCATATACCCTTTAAGACTGGGGGGGATAGACTGGAGCAAGGGGCATAGCATCATTTCACCAGTTCACATCTGGTCTCACGTCAGTAAATTGGAGTGCTTGGCAGCATGCTAGTGTCCTTCATCCCACTGTGGGACTGAACCAAGCATGGGCTGTATACTCATCCACTACCTACTGATATTATGACTTAACAGCCTTGTCAGTTGACCTTGTAAACAGGTGATGTCCAGTGGGTCTAAAAGAGGTCTAACTTTCACATTACCAGCAGTTCCCAATTCACTCCCTAGACCTTTCCCTTAGGCCCTAATCCTTTGGCTCTGAACCTTTGATTTTTGCAGATATGTAAGGTGGAAGAAATATTGGCAGAAGCTCCACCATTGCACTGCTTGTACTTATCCAGACCCTTCCGATCTGCGAACATCAAAGAGTCACCATTGAAGAAGGCAAGGGAATGAATTGGGACCAACTCTTCCTCATTAACACAAGTTAACAATCAAAGATCCTAGGTCAAAGGTTAGTGTTTGAGATGCCAGACGGTGATATTGGTTGGTACCTGCGGGGAAGTGTTCGTTGATTGGCCAGTTGTCCACCTGCAGGGTGGCGTTTCCCCCATTCCTTGTGAATCGAACCAGGTGGTATTTCCCGTCATTGATCGCAGTGTTTAACTCCTTCACACTGATGTCCACCGTGCCGATGTTGAACGTCACGCCCACCTTGCCTTCCATCTGGAAGGAGACAGAAGAAGAAAAATACATTTATTAAAATATATCAATGACTTTCTTGTTACAGGCAACCTGGAAAAGCAACGTGCAGCAGGGCGAAGAATCATTCATCCTGATCACATAATAATGAGTAGATCTTTGGAAGAAAAAGTGATTTGTAGATCAGTGACTCTGTGCAGTGCAGTCGACCTCAAACACGCAAAACATGTCTTTATTAACTGGTATCAACCACTTTAATTCAGCAGGCAGTCTTCAGGTTGATCATTGATTTTTCCCCATTGGTAAAATGTGTCAATATGAGATGCCACATCCTACATATAGAATAGCAGAGATGCTCAGAACAATAGCATTTTCAATTCGTGGCTGAGAACCAATTCCATTATGAGCTTCATATCTACAATCAATGCAGAAATCTCCATTGCATTTGTAATATCGTGATACCAGGGAAGACCAGGAATCAAGATCTTTGCAGAAGATGTCAACTGATAGCAGTGTTTGATTCAGTACTGCTGCGCCAACAACAAACAGCATGCAGTATAGTACACTACAGTAACAGAAAAAGTTCAACAATCCATTTAAACATGACTTTGTTAACCTACCTTTTCCCCCCCTGTCCTCTCACTGAGCTATGAATGAACTCATAGAAACATACACAACTATACTTCTTACAATAAAATATGGTATTGGCCATGCATTCTACTACAGGTGGTGTGCTAGTATTGCCATGGTAACATAACCAGTTTTTCCAATTTCTTCACAACCATACAGCATCACGGAATAGTAGACAATATACACTCTTAGAGATTCCAAAACGGTTCTTTGTGAATAGGTTCTACCTGGAACCCAAAAGGGTTCTCACATTGGGACATCTGAGAAACCCTTTTAGGTTCTAGGTAGAACGTGTTTTTCTAAGAGTGTAGACTCCAATGGTATACCACAGAGTTGGTAGCTATACTAGCTAGCATCACAATTCATTATCCATTATAAACTGGGTGTTTCGATCCCTGAATGCTGATTGGCTGACAGCTGTGGTATATCAAACCGTATGCCACAGGTATGACAAAACATTTATTTTTACTTCTCTAACTACGTTGGTAACCAGTTTATAATAAGGCACCTCTGGGGTTTGCGGTACATGGCCAATATACCACTACTAAGGGCCGTATCCAGGCACTATGAACAGCCCTTAGCTGTGGTATATTGGCCATTTACCACATATCCCCAAGGTGCCTTATTGCTTAATTAATGTGATTAGATTTAGCTAGCAGCCTGGAAGCAGGCACAATGTTCTCTCCAGCCTGTCAGTACCCAACACCAGGACAGATGCCCTCCTATATGTAGTAGCACATATTTTATTTAAACACAAAGTTAAAGGTTACATCACTCTGAGAGAGAGTGAGAGAAAGAGAAAGAGAGCAAGAGAGACAGAGAGACAGAGAGAGAAAGAGAGAGAGAGAGAGAGAGAGAGAGCAAGAGAGAGAGAGAGATGGAGAGACAGAGAGGGAGAGAGAGAGAGACAGAGAGAGAACGAGAGGGAGAGCGAGAGAGAGAGAGGGAGAGAGAGGGAGAGAAAGAGTGAGAGAGAAAGAAAAGAGAGAGACAGAGGGAGAGAGAGAGAGAGGGGGAGAGAGGGAGAGAGAGAGACATAGATAGAGAGATGGAGAGGGAGAGGGAGAGGGAGAGGGAGAGGGAGAGGGAGAGGGAGAGGGAGATGGAGATGGAGAGAGAGAGAGCAAGAGAGAGAGAGCAAGAGAGAGAAAGAAAGAAAGAGAGAGAGCGAGAGAGAGCGAGAGAGAGCGAGAGAGAGAGAGAGGAGAGAGAGAGAGAGAGAGAGAGAGAGAGAGAGAGAGAGAGAGGAGAGAGAGAGAGAGAGAGAGAGAGAGAGAGAGAGAGAGAGAGAGAGAGAGAGAGAGAGAGAGAGAGAGAGGGAGAGGGAGAGGGAGAGGGAGAGAGAGAGGACAGTCAGGACCTTGGTGGTTTCTCACCACAAATGACTTTCTCACCAACTTGCTACTTTAAAACAACCTGCCAACATGTTTGATCGGAGCTGCTTGGATATTCACAAGGCACACAGGCGCTACATGGAAATGGTTTTAAAGTGAGAGAGTTTTCTCTCATTATGGTTCTGAGTGGGTTTTAGCACGCAACGCTTCAGATTCAGAGACTCTCAGTGAGAGTGAATGGACTAGAGTTAAACTAGTGGTACTCCTGGGGTTTACTAGACCACGTGATCCCAAACTTTTCCATTCGGGAACCCTCTTCCAGCATTGGGGAACGTCCCACGCCCCACCTGCACACGTGCACATGCACGCCACTTCTATTTCTAAAGTTTGTGAGACAAATGTATTTCCTGCAATTCTACACATTTTCTCATGGGGTGCAAAGAAAATGTTGCAGTTTTAAATGTAATATTTGAGTGACAAAAAGATGACAAATGTTAGTTGACATGGGCTAGTTGATCAGGACAAGTAATAAATATCTCTCTAAGGTACGTAATGACTAACATGACGAGGATCTGATGATGCACTCCCCAATTTCGAAATTGCAGCTTGTGCATTCTACTATTACAATGTTTAAGAGTAAGTTTAAACCCTGAGGTTTTTTTTTTGGGGGGGGGGACCCACAATTTGGAACCACTTTGGGAGCCACTGTACTAGACTACTACGAGACTGCTGCTCCAGATGGGTGATATAAGGTGCTATATAGACATGGTAAGCATACAGAGAAAACAGCTACTGTATGTCTTTGTAAGCAGAGAAAAAAAGCTACATCTCATTCAGGATTAGAGCATCAAAGATCTTTAAGGCAAGAGGCACTCATGTTGGAAGGATGCAAAAAAGGTTACATTTATCATTTCTATGGAAGTACTTTAATTGAACTGCAGAGAAACTAACGAACTAGAAACGAAGCCTCAAGTTTTAATCTAAAATTGCTTTCTCCTCCTTTCAGCAAGAACAATCCTTGAGGAGTAAACTCTGATCCGACTCTATGTTTTAATTTCTCCCAAAATGAACGCTGTTGTAGTGAACATGTTTTCACTGAATGTCTGTAGGTAGTACCACTCTGGTGTAGTGTTTTCAATGCCATTTTAAAGATGTTGGGCTTTAGCAAACACACACACACACACACACACACACACACACACACGTCCTGATTCACTAGGTCTAATCTCTTCACTGATCCATTAACAAACGTCATGTCATCAGGCCTTTTGGGTCGCTGCACACACACACACACACACATGTCCAGTTGGCTGTGGGCCTTTAAAGCAGGTAATTAGACTGAAACATTCCCAGAGGGGATTAGAACAACTGACATGAAAAACACTGTTGCCTTACATCCATACTGAACATTCTCCCTCTCTCCCTATCAATCTCTCTTTCTCTCCCTCTCTATCTCTCTTTGTCTCTCTCTCAATCTCTCTTTCTCTTCCTCTCAATCTCTCTTTCTCTCCCTCTCAATCTCAATCTCTTTTTCTCTCCCTCTCAATCCCTCTCTCCCTCTCAATCCCTCTCTCTCTCTCTCTCTCTCTCTCTCTCTCTCTTGTGTGTGATTCACTGGCATGGCATGACAGCAGGTGTTCAGTCTGGAGAATCTGGAGACATTTGACGAATCAGAAATGAAGAATGGAGGGTTTTTTCTTGTCCTCCACTTCATCATTCTCTTCATTTTGTCTCTGCGTAGGTGAGCAGAGCGTGGAGGAACACTCCTACATGGGGTAAAAATACATCACGTTACAGCCTCATTGCTCCGCCCTCAACTTCCTGATTTGTCTCTGTGCTGTTGTGCTGTTTGTTAATGTTTGGGTTTTTATTTTTGTATTCAACTTTTCCATCCCGGACACTTTATCTGGACGTGGTTCGTCAGGACCTCCACCAGCCGAAGCTAAGTAGTAACATTACCATGATGCCTTCTAATTGCAGTCGCTGTACTCATAATATACAGGAGAACGATCGCCTTATGGCAAGGATAGCTGTGTTGCAAGCCCAGTTTCAGATGCAATCGTTAGGCAAGGGAAATTAAATGTAGCAAAGGATGAAACAGTGTCTGTGCCACCAGTAAGCACAGATAGTAGTATAAATCCCCTCGCACAGTCCCCGCAGCCGGACAAATTTCTCAAGGCTTCTGAGAAGAAATGCTGTCGACATGCTCAGCCGGTGTCGCTCATTCAGCCGACAGAAACTTTGAACCGGTTCTCCCATTAAGCAGCGAGTCGGAGTCAGAGTCAGTCTTCTCAGATCTCTCCTCCACCCGTTACGGGGTCTGAGACGCCGAAGCCTCCCACCATTAGCTCTGACAAATTGAATACCCTAGTCATTGGCGACTCCATTACCCACAATATTTGACTTAAAAAGAATCATCCAACGATCATACACTGTTCACCAGGGGGCAGGGCTACCAACGTTAAGGCTAATCTGAAGATGGTGCTGGCTAAGGCTAAATCTGACGAGTGTAGAGAATATAGGGATATTGTTATCCACGTCGGGCACCAATGATGTTAGGATGAAACAGTCAGAGGTCACCAAGCGCAACATAGCTTCAGGGTGTAAATCAGCTAGAAAGATGTGTCGGCATTGAATATTTGTCTCTGGCCCCCTCCCAGTTAGGGGGAATGATGAGCTCTACAGCAGAGTCTCACAACTCAATTGTTGGTTGAAAACTGTTTTCTGCCCCTCCCAGAAGATAGAATTTGTAGATAATTGGCCCTCTTTCTGGGACTCACCCACAAACAAGACCAAGCCTGGCCTGCTGAGGAGTGACGTACTCCATCCTAGCTGGAGGGGTGCTCTCCTCTTATCTATGAACATAGACAGGGCTCTAACTCCTCTAGCTCCACAATGAGATAGGGTGCAGGCCAGGCAGCAGGCTGTTAGCCACCCTGCCAGCTTAGTGGAGTCTGCCACTAGCATAGTCAGTGTAGTCAGCTCAGCTATCCCCATTGAGACAGTGTCTGTGCCTCGATCTAGGTTGAGCAAAACTAAACATGGCAGTGTTCGCTTTAGCAATCTCACTGGAATAAAGACCTCCTCCATTCCTGTCATTATTGAAAGAGATTGTGATATCTCACATCTCAAAATAGGGTTTCTTAATGTTAGATCCCTCACTTCCAGGGCAGTCATAGTCAATGAACTAATCACTGATCATAATCTTGATGTGATTGGCCTGACTGAAAAATGGCTCAAGCCTGATGAATTTACTGTGTTCAATGAGGCCTCTCCTCCTGGTTACACTAGTCACCATATCCTCCTCGCATCCCGCAATGGCGGTGGTGTTGCTGACATTTATGACAGCAAATTTACATTTACAAAAAAAAGGACTGCATTTTCATCTTTTGAGCTTCTAGTCATGAAATCTATGCAGCCTACTCAATCACTTGTTGTAGCTACTGTTTACAGGCCTTATACAGCGTTCCTCACTGAGTTCCCTGAATTCCTATCGGACCTTGTAGTCATGGCAGATAATATTCAACATTTTGGTGACTTTAATATTCACATGAAAAAGTCCACAGACCCACGCCAAAAGGCTTTCGGAGCCATCATTGACTCAGTGGGTTTTGTCCAACATGTCTCCGGACCTACTCATTGCCACAGTCATACCCTGGATCTAGTTTTGTCCAGTGGAATAAATAATGTGGATCTAAATCTTTTTTCTTCATAATCCTGAACTATTGGACCAGCATCTTATTACTTTTGCAATCGCAACAAATAATCTGCTCAGACCACCACCAAGGATCATCAAAAGCCGTACTATAAATTCTCAGACAACCCAAAGATTCCTAGATGCCCTTCCACACTCCCTCCATCTACCCAAGGACGTCAGAGTACAAAAATCGGTTAACCACCTCACTGAGGATCTTCATTTAACCTTGCGCAATATCCTAGATGCAGTCTGATATATCTGGTGTAATTCTCCTGTCTTATCCGGTGTCCTGTGTGAATTTAAGTATGCTCCCTCTAATTCTCTCTCTCGCCCTCTCCCCTCCCGAAGCACCTGAGCCCTAGGATCATGCCTCAGGACTACCTGGCCTGATGGCTCCTGGCTGTCCTCAGTCAACCTGGTCGTGCTGCTGATCCAGTTTCAACTACTTGACCTTTCAAGAGCAGCTCACTGACTACACCTACTGACCCATAGAGATGAGCTCACTGACTACACCTAGTGACCCGTAGAGACCAGCTCACTGAGTACACCTAGTGACCCATAGAGACCAGCTCACTGACTACACCTAGTGACCCGTAGAGACCAGCTCACTGACTACACCTAGTAACCTTAGAGACGAGCTCACTGACTACACCTAGTAACCTTAGAGACGAGCTCACTGACTACACCTAGTGACCCGTAGAGACGAGCTCACTGACTACACCTAGTAACCTTAGAGACCAGCTCACTGACTACACCTAGTGACCCATAGAGACCAGCTCACTGAGTACACCTAGTGACCCGTAGAGACCAGCTCACTGACTACACCTAGTAACCTTAGAGACGAGCTCACTGACTACACCTAGTGACCCGTAGAGACGAGCTCACTGACTACACCTAGTGACCCGTAGAGACCAGCTCACTGACTACACCTAGTAACCTTAGAGACGAACTCACTGACTACACCTAGTGACCCGTAGAGACGAGCTCACTGACTACACCTAGTGACCCGTAGAGACCAGCTCACTGAGTACACCTAGTGACCCATAGAGACCAGCTCACTGACTACACCTAGTGACCCGTAGAGACCAGCTCACTGACTACACCTAGTAACCTTAGAGACGAGCTCACTGACTACACCTAGTAACCTTAGAGACGAGCTCACTGACTACACCTAGTGACCCGTAGAGACGAGCTCACTGACTACACCTAGTAACCTTAGAGACCAGCTCACTGACTACACCTAGTGACCCATAGAGACCAGCTCACTGAGTACACCTAGTGACCCGTAGAGACCAGCTCACTGACTACACCTAGTAACCTTAGAGACGAGCTCACTGACTACACCTAGTGACCCGTAGAGACGAGCTCACTGACTACACCTAGTGACCCGTAGAGACCAGCTCACTGACTACACCTAGTAACCTTAGAGACGAGCTCACTGACTACACCTAGTGACCCGTAGAGACCAGCTCACTGAGTACACCTAGTGACCCGTAGAGACGAGCTCACTGACTACACCTAGTGACCCGTAGAGACCAGCTCACTGACTACACCTAGTAACCTTAGAGACGAGCTCACTGACTACACCTAGTGACCCGTAGAGACCAGCTCACTGACTACACCTAGTGACCCGTAGAGACGAGCTCACTGACTACACCTAGTGACCCGAAGAGACCAGCTCACTGACTACACCTAGTGACCCGTAGAGACGAACTCACTGACTACACCTAGTGACCGGTAGACGAGCTCACTGACTACACCTAGTGACCCGTAGAGACGAGCTCACTGACTACACCTAGTGACCCGTAGAGACGAGCTCACTGACTACACCTGGTGACCCGTAGAGAACAGCTCACTGACTACACCTAGTGACCCGTAGAGACGAACTCACTGACTACACCTAGTGACCCGTAGAGACGAGCTCACTGACTACACCTAGTGACCCGTAGAGACGAGCTCACTGACTACACCTAGTGACCCGTAGAGACGAGCTCACTGACTACACCTAGTAACCTTAGAGATGAGCTCACTGACTACACCTAGTGACCCGTAGAGACCAGCTCACTGAGTACACCTAGTGACCCGTAGAGACGAGCTCACTGACTACACCTAGTGACCCGTAGAGACGAACTCACTGACTACACCTAGTGACCCGTAGAGACCAGCTCACTGACTACACCTAGTGACCCGTAGAGACGAGCTCACTGACTACACCTAGTAACCTTAGAGATGAGCTCACTGACTACATCCAGTGACCCGTAGAGACGAGCTCACTGACTACACCTAGTGACCCGTAGAGACGAGCTCACTGACTACACCTAGTAACCTTAGAGACGAGCTCACTGACTACACCTAGTGACCCGTAGAGACGAGCTCACTGACTACACCTAGTGACCCGTAGAGACGAGCTCACTGACTACACCTAGTGACCCGTAGAGACGAACTCACTGACTACACCTAGTGACCCGTAGAGACGAGCTCACTGACTACACCTAGTAACCCATAGAGACGAGCTCACTGACTACACCTAGTGACCCGTAGAGACGAGCCCACTGACTACACCTAGTGACCCGTAGAGACGAGCTCACTGACTACACCTAGTGACCTGTAGAGAGCAGCTCACTGACTACACCTAGTGACCCGTAGAGAGCAGCTCACTGACTACACCTAGTGACCTGTAGAGAGCAGCCTACTGACTACACCTAGTGACCTGTAGAGAGCAGCTCACTGACTACACCTAGTGACCTGTAGAGAGCAGCTCACTGACTACACCTAGTGACCCGTAGAGACGAGCTCACTGACTACACCTAGTAACCTTAGAGACGAGCTCACTGACTACACCTAGTGACCCGTAGAGACCAGCTCACTGAGTACACCTAGTGACCCGTAGAGACGAGCTCACTGACTACACCTAGTGACCCGTAGAGACCAGCTCACTGACTACACCTAGTAACCTTAGAGATGAGCTCACTGACTACACCTAGTGACCCGTAGAGACGAGCTCACTGACTACACCTAGTGACCCGTAGAGACCAGCTCACTGACTACACCTAGTGACCTGTAGAGACGAGCTCACTGACTACACCTAGTGACCCGTAGAGACCAGCTCACTGACTACACCTAGTGACCTGTAGAGACGAGCGTACGAGATAAGTGAAAAGTAAACACGCTCTTTCACATCATTAATAAAAAACAACTCTCTCTCTCTCAACAATCTTTCATCTCAGCTCATAATGGAGGGAGGCAGAAAAACATGGAAAATGCATCTTCTAAAAGTCGTGTTTAAGGAAGGAAGGACTGCAGCATGACTACTGAACGCTGTCCCACCATGAGAGACGCTAAGAGCTTCTCATGACTACTGAACGCTGTCCCACCATGAGAGACGCTAAGAGCTTCTCATGACTACTGAACACCGTCCCACCATGAGAGACGCTAAGAGCTTCTCATGACTACTGAACGCTGTCCCACTACTAGACACGATAAGAGCTTCTCATGACTACTGAACGCTGCCCCACTATGAGAGACGCTAAGAGCTTCTCATGACTACTGAACGCTGTCCCACTATGAGACGCAAAGAGCTTCTCATGACTACTGAACACCGTCCCACCATGAGAGACGCTAAGAGCTTCTCATGACTACTGAACACCGTCCCACCATGAGAGACGCTAAGAGCTTCTCATGACTACTGAACGCTGTCCCACTACTAGACACGATAAGAGCTTCTCATGACTACTGAACGCTGCCCCACTATGAGAGACGCTAAGAGCTTCTCATGACTACTGAACGCTGTCCCACTATGAGACGCAAAGAGCTTCTCATGACTACTGAACGCTGTCCCACCATGACAGACGCTAAGAGCTTCTCATGACTACTGAACGCTGTCCCACTATGAGACGCAAAGAGCTTCTCATGACTACTGAACACTGTCCCACTATGAGGGACACTAAGAGCTTCTCATGACTACTGAACACCGTCCCACTATGAGAGACGCTAAGAGCTTCTCATGACTACTGAACACTGTCCCACTATGAGGGACACTAAGAGCTTCTCATGACTACTGAACACCGTCCCACTATGAGAGACGCTAAGAGCTTCTCATGACTACTGAACACCGTCCCACTATGAGAGACGCTAAGAGCTTCTCATGACTACTGAACATGGTTCCACTATGAGAGACGCTAAGAGCTTCTCATGACTACTGAACGCTGTCCCACTATGAGGGACACTAAGAGCTTCTCATGACTACTGAACACCGTCCCACTATGAGAGACGCAAAGAGCTTCTCATGACTACTGAACACTGTCTCACTATGAGGGACACTAAGAGCTTCTCATGACTACTGAACACCGTCCCACTATGAGAGACGCTAAGAGCTTCTCATGACTACTGAACATGGTTCCACTATGAGAGACGCTAAGAGCTTCTCATGACTACTGAACACTGTCCCACTATGAGAGACGCTAAGAGCTTCTCATGACTACTGAACGCTGTCCCACCATGAGAAACGCTAAGAGCTTCTCATGATTACTGAACGCGGTCCCACTATGAGACGCAAAGAGCTTCTCATGACTACTGAACACGGTCCCACTATGAGAGACACTAAGAGCTTCTCATGATTACTGAACGGGTCCCACTATGAGGGACACTAAGAGCTTCTCATGATTACTGAACGCGGTCCCACTATGAGAGACACTAAGAGCTTCTCATGATTACTGAACGGGTCCCACTATGAGGGACACTAAGAGCTTCTCCTGACTACTGAACGCTGTCCCACCATGAGAGACACTAAGAGCTTCTCATGATTACTGAACGGGTCCCACTATGAGGGACACTAAGAGCTTCTCCTGACTACTGAACGCTGTCCCACCATGAGAGACGCTAAGAGCTTCTCATAATCACTGAAGGAAGTCACGGTTAAAATGGGAACCGTGTCCAAGGAGGAGCATAGTACATGACCAGAAACACACACACACACGTACACACACACACACACACACACACACACACACACACACACACACACACACACACACACACACACACACACACACACACACACACACACACACACACACACTGTAGCCTAGAAGTTGAACTGAAAGGGATAAAAGAAAAAACAAATGTTTGAGAACATCATGCTGTTCTGAATAGTGAATAAGAAATACATTTTCCAAAAACAGAAACATGTCTCATTGTATAGACAAAAGCGAAAAACACAGGCATGGAGGAATTAGCTCTGTGTGGTAGTGTCCCAGGGCATGGTGATATTAGTTCTGTGTGTGGTAGTGCCCCAGGGCATGGTGATATTAGTTATGTGTGTGGTAGTGCCCCAGGGCATGGTGATATTAGTTCTGTGTGTGGTAGTGCCCCAGGGCATGGTGATATTAGTTCTGTGTGTGGTAGTGTCCCAGGGCATGGTGATATTAGTTCTGTGTGTGGTAGTGTCCCAGGGCATGGTGATATTAGTTCTGTGTGTGGTAGTGCCCCAGGGCATGGTGATATTAGTTCTGTGTGTGGTAGTGCCCCAGGGCATGGTGATATTATTTCTGTGTGTGGTAGTGTCCCAGGGCATGGTGATATTAGTTCTGTGTGTGGTAGTGCCCCAGGGCATGGTGATATTAGTTCTGTGTGTGGTAGTGTCCCAGGGCATGGTGATATTAGTTCTGTGTGTGGTAGTGCCCCAGGGCATGGTGATATTAGTTCTGTGTGTGGTAGTGTCCCAGGGCATGGTGGGATTAGCTCTGTGTGTGGTGGTTTAGCTCTTCAAAGTCCTGACTAGTGTACCCTCTCCCTACACACACACACACATCACCTTCCAGAGGCAGCACCAACCTGATTGCCTTTCTCACCTGCCATGCTGTGATTAACATGAGTGTTCTTATTGGCCTGTCTGTCGCTGGGTAGGACAGCACTTCAAGGAGTCTTAATAAAAGGGGAGGAATGGCTATTGTTCCCCCAGTAACAGGCAAATCAGATTCAAACATACGCAAAACATAAGCAAACTCACAGGCACTTACACACACACACACAATCACACACAACCACACACACACAAAACATGTTACTGTTATACTGTTATCTAGTCAGACTGATGCTGTGCGGTGTCAAAACGCTGGTAAACTCCTACATAATTTCCACACCCATACACTGACTGCTCCCCCCCCTCTCCTGCCCTCTGCGGCTCAGCTGCCTGCCACTAAATCATTGTGTGTGTGTGTGTGTGTGTGTGTGTGTGTGTGTGTGTGTGTGTGTGTGTGTGTGTGTGTGTGTGTGTGTGTGTGTGTGTGTGTGTGTGTGTGTGTGTGTGTGTGTGTGCGATGGAGACAGGGGTATGTAAGATAAAGTAATTCTGTAGAAGCTAATGTAGCACATGGAGAGCTCCGCTCCGCTGGCGAGTGCTCGGTCCCACGTGATTCCTCCCCTCACTGACACCAGTAATCAGACCCACAATCCAATTCACTAGCCTCCGATCAATGCCTCCAACACAAGGTGCGCCCCAGGTAACCAATCACTTAGAGCCTGCCTCTCAGAGACTCTCCAAGCCCGTAGAGAGCTTTCACACTGTGTGTGTGTGTGTGAGTCTCCAGGCACACAGACAACCTTCACATCACAGCCCAAACCAGACCGACACGGGATACACAATAAATCCCACACTCTAGGTGGTAATTTTGTTAAAACAGCGAGAGACTATATAGCAACCGGGACTCTCCAGGCTAATAGACACCCTTCACATGACAGACATGTCCAGAGAGACAGAAGCTATACTGCCAGACAGAGAAATAGGTGAATGGTAATTTTGTTAAAGCCCAAAGCAGATGTTGCATGTTAAGAGGCCTGCAACTGTAGCCCACAGCATGGCAGAAATGTAGGACAGGATTGGATGAGTGATAGAAGAAGAGAAAACTGTGGAAGTATTGTGTGTAAGTATAACATATTTAACTGTGGATGTATTGTGTCTAAGTGTAACATATTTAACTGTGGATGTATTGTGTCTAAGTGTAACATATTTAACTGTGGATGTATTGTGTCTAAGTGTAACATATTTAACTGTGGATGTATTGTGTCTAAGTGTAACATATTTAACTGTGGATGTATTGTGTCTAAGTGTAACATATTTAACTGTGGATGTATTGTGTCTAAGTGTAACATATTTAACTGTGGATGTATTGTGTCTAAGTGTAACATATTTAACTGTGGATGTATTGTGTCTAAGCGTAACATATTTAACTGTGGATGTATTGTGTCTAAGCGTAACATATTTAACTGTGGATGTATTGTGTCTAAGTTTAACATATTTAACTGTGGATGTATTGTGTCTAAGCATAACATATTTAACTGTGGATGTATTGTGTGTAAGTGTAACATATTTAACTGTGGATGTATTGTGTCTAAGCGTAACATATTTAACTGTGGATGTATTGTGTGTAAGTGTAACATATTTAACTGTGGATGTATTGTGCGTAAGTGTAACACATTTTAAGTTAGGTGGCTGGTGCATGATTTGTAGCCTAGATCTGTAAAAGCGTTCTACATTTATAACATGTTAATATCAGCGTGAATAAATTTCTCCTAAACCAAGTTATCACATAGAAAACTCTGTCAGAAATGTAGGACAGGATTGGATGAGTGATAGAAGAAGAGAAAACTGTGGAAGTATTGTGTGTAAGTATAACATATTTAACTGTGGATGTATTGTGTCTAAGTGTAACATATTTAACTGTGGATGTATTGTGTCTAAGTGTAACATATTTAACTGTGGATGTATTGTGTCTAAGTGTAACATATTTAACTGTGGATGTATTGTGTCTAAGTGTAACATATTTAACTGTGGATGTATTGTGTCTAAGTGTAACATATTTAACTGTGGATGTATTGTGTGTAAGTGTAACATATTTAACTGTGGATGTATTGTGTCTAAGTGTAACATATTTAACTGTGGATGTATTGTGTCTAAGTGTAACATATTTAACTGTGGATGTATTGTGTCTAAGTGTAACATATTTAACTGTGGATGTATTGTGTCTAAGCGTAACATATTTAACTGTGGATGTATTGTGTCTAAGCGTAACATATTTAACTGTGGATGTATTGTGTCTAAGTTTAACATATTTAACTGTGGATGTATTGTGTCTAAGCATAACATATTTAACTGTGGATGTATTGTGTGTAAGTGTAACATATTTAACTGTGGATGTATTGTGTCTAAGCGTAACATATTTAACTGTGGATGTATTGTGTGTAAGTGTAACATATTTAACTGTGGATGTATTGTGCGTAAGTGTAACACATTTTAAGTTAGGTGGCTGGTGCATGATTTGTAGCCTAGATCTGTAAAAGCGTTCTACATTTATAACATGTTAATATCAGCGTGAATAAATTTCTCCTAAACCAAGTTATCACATAGAAAACTCTGTCACATACCTTATGGATATTTGGACATAAAAAGCTTGTCTTAATGACATAAATTAGATATAAACTAAAATCCTAGAAGGGAACCAGAAAATCTAGTAGGATCCGGTATCAAACTGAACCCAGGCCAGTGAGGAAGCTCAGATTACATACAGCATCCATCTGCCACCTGACATCATGCAGGACATCAGGGCTAAAATGAGTGAGCTGTGGTCAGGGTCCATCAGATCAGTATCATGGAACACAGAGAGGGTGTATCCCAAATGGAACTATTTTCCTTTTATAGTGCATTATTTCTGACCAGGGCCCTAGTAGTGCACTCTATAGGGCATAGGGGTCCGTTTGGGACGTATTCAGAGAGAGGTACTGTACAGTAGGATTGATATGAAGGTAGAACAAGAGACGGAGGATTGATGCTCATGGCCTTCACAACAACAAGTCATTCATTGTTGATAATTGACAGAAAATACTCAGAACAGATGACAGGACCATTTGTAGCATCTTGAAGATGTGTGTGTCTTCTGTTTCCAAGTCTGGAATTGGGATGACTTTGAAAGAGTGAAGTGTTTTCTGTGATGACATCTTCCTATGGCAGACTCTACAGTGCTCTGTGTCCGTGGTAATAGTATCCATGGAAACTCCATTATCTGGGTCTAGTTGGTTAATGCAGTAACATTTCCATCATATTTATCATTATTGAAATGGACAAGACTTCCTAACACTCCCTAAATTTAAACAAACCTAGCTGCAAATTAATTCAAATAAAAGAACTGAGGTCCTCAGATTCAGATGGGAGGGGGTTCATTTTACGCCCCACAACGGTCCTCAAATATTCACACAGAGGAGAAGCAGAAAGCAACGAACAACTCCACTCAACTCTAAGGTAAGGACAAGACCAAAATGTCCTCTTTACTTACTGCAGCCTGGTAATTGCTTAGCTAATGCCTGGAAGCCCATTAGTCCACTAACAGAGTGTGTTAAATGCTCATGAGAGCCAGTCAACGTTGACCTCTAACCCCAGCTAACTATATAAGAAAAACACAGCTGGTGAATATTTCATTTAAGCATGTCACGATAGTGAGGAGAGACGGACCAAGGCGCAGCGTGATTGGAGTTCCACATCTTTATTTTAGTGAAACTTAAACAAACAACGACCGTGAAGTACCGTAGTGCTACATGCACTCACTCAAAACAATATCCCACAAAACACAGGTGGGGAAACAGGTTACCTAAATATGATCCCCAATTAGAGGCAACGATTACCAGCTGCCTCTAATTGGGAACCATACAACTCACCAAAATAGAAATACAATGACTAGAACACCCCCCTGGTCACGCTCTGGCCTAAACACCATAGAGAACCAAGGAATCTCTATGGTCAGGGTGTGACAAAGCATGAGCAGGCAGCAGTACTGTGTAAGGTAATGGCTTTTACTCTCTCTCCGGCTCAATGTAGAAGGAAGGCAGAGGCTTCAAAACTATAACTTGGCTGCTAAGACTGTTACACTTTGGTCCTCTATGAACGGCGTCAGCCTTATTCATTGTTTAGTCGTGGCTGCACGGCGATCACAGTGCTACCTGTTTGGCCGTTTGGATAACACACACTCATGCACATAGGCACACAAGCACGCACACAGTTGCTCTCCCTGACACTAATGGGAGAGTGGATCAACACTACAGCAGAGTCATCCACGATGTTGCTCTCCCTGACACTAATGGGAGAGTGGATCAACGCTACAGCTGAGTCATCCACGATGTTGCTCTCCCTGACACTAATGGGAGAGTGGATCAACGCTACAGCTGAGTCATCCACGATGTTGCTCTCCCTGACACTAATGGGATTGTGGATCAACGCTACAGCTGAGTCATCCATGATGTTGCTCTCCCTGACACTAATGGGAGAGTGGATCAACGTTACAGCTGAGTCATCCACGATGTTGCTCTCCCTGACACTAATGGGAGAGTGGATCAACGCTACAGCAGAGTCATCCACGATGTTGCTCTCCCTGACACTAATGGGAGAGTGGATCAACGCTACAGCTGAGTCATCCACGATGTTGCTCTCCCTGACACTAATGGGAGAGTGGATCAACGTTACAGCTGAGTCATCCACGATGTTGCTCTCCCTGACACTAATGGGAGAGTGGATCAACGCTACAGCAGAGTCATCCACGATGTTGCTCTCCCTGACACTAATGGGAGAGTGGATCAACGCTACAGCAGAGTCATCCACGATGTTGCTCTCCCTGACACTAATGGGAGAGTGGATCAACGCTACAGCTGAGTCATCCACGATGTTGCTCTCCCTGACACTAATGGGAGAGTGGATCAACGCTACATCAGAGTCATCCATGATGTTGCTCTCCCTGACACTAATGGGAGAGTGGATCAACGCTAAAGCAGAGTCATCCACGATGTTGCTCTCCCTGACACTAATGGGAGAGTGGATCAACGCTACAGCTGAGTCATCCACGATGTTGCTCTCCCTGACACTAATGGGAGAGTGGATCAACGCTACAGCAGAGTCATCCACGATGTTGCTCTCCCTGACACTAATGGGAGAGTGGATCAACGTTACAGCTGAGTCATCCACAATGTTGCTCTCCCTGACACTAATGGGAGAGTAGATCAACGCTACAGCTGAGTCATCCACGATGTTGCTCTCCCTGACACTAATGGGAGAGTGGATCAACGCTACTTCTGAGTCATCCACGATGTTGCTCTCCCTGACATTAATGGGAGAGTGGATAAACGCTACAGCTGAGTCATCCACGATGTTGCTCTCCCTGACACTAATGGGAGAGTGGATCAACGCTACAGCTGAGTCATCCACGATGTTGCTCTCCCTGACACTAATGGGAGAGTGGATCAACGCTACAGCTGAGTCATCCACGATGTTGCTCTCCCTGACACTAATGGGAGAGTGGATCAACGCTACAGCAGAGTCATCCACGATGTTGCTCTCCCTGACACTAATGGGAGAGTGGATCAACGCTACAGCAGAGTCATCCACGATGTTGCTCTCCCTGACACTAATGGGAGAGTGGATCAACGCTACAGCAGAGTCATCCACGATGTTGCTCTCCCTGACACTAATGGGAGAGTGGATCAACGCTACAGCAGAGTCATCCACGATGTTGCTCTCCCTGACACTAATGGGAGAGTGGATCAACGCTACAGCTGAGTCATCCACGATGTTGCTCTCCCTGACACTAATGGGAGAGTGGATCAACGCTACAGCAGAGTCATCCACGATGTTGCTCTCCCTGACACTAATGGGAGAGTGGATCAACGCTACAGCTGAGTCATCCACGATGTTGCTCTCCCTGACACTAATGGGAGAGTGGATCAATGCTACAGCAGAGTCATCCATGATGTTGCTCTCCCTGACACTAATGGGAGAGTGGATCAACGCTACAGCAGAGTCATCCATGATGTTGCTCAACACTATCACTTTAATCCAGGCCAACGGTGAGATGATGAAACATTAACTGGTCTTGATCATCACAAACATCTTGTTCTCTCTCTGATATATACTTGAGTTAGAGTACTGCCCAGGTGTTTGAAACGTTCTTGATCTCCATAATATACAGTACATACAGTAACATCAGAAAACATGTACAGTGCCCGCAGAAAGTACACACCTATCTGATGTTACCACATTTTGTTGAGTCACAGCCTGAATTCAAAATGGATTAAATTGAGATTTTTTTTGTTCACTAGCCTACACAAAATATGCCATAATGAAAATGTGGAATTATGTTTTTCGAAATTGTTACAAATCAATTAAAAACTGAAATGTCTTGAGTCAATAATTATTCAACCCCTTTGTTATGGCAAGCCTAAATAAGCTACATAATAAGTTGCATGGACTCACTCTGTGTGCAATAATGTTTAACATCATTTTTTATGACTACCTCAGCTCTGTACCCTACACATACAATTATCTGTAAGGTCCATCAGTTGAGCAGTGAATTTCAAAAACAGATTCAACCACAAAGACCAGGGAGGTTTTCTAATGCCTCACAAAGAAGAGCTCCTATTGGTAAAAATATTAAAAAGCAGACGTTGACTATCCCTTTGAGCATGCAGTTATTAATTACACTTTGGACTGTGTATCAATACACCCAGTCACTACAAAGATACAGGCGTCCTTCCTAACTCAGTTGTTGGAGTTTTTCAGGATAAAAAAGAAATTGAAGCACATTCAAAGTGCTCGAGGACAACCTGGTTCAGTCTGCTTTCCACCAGACACTGGGAGATGAATTCAACTTTCAGCAGGACAATAACCTACAACACAAGGTCAAATCTACACTGTAGTTGCTTACCAAGAAGACAGTATGATGGTGTCTGTGTGAACTGAGAGGAGCTTCTGAGATTTAACTCTAGCAACAGATTTATGATGGTCATGTCCTCTCTCGGAGCCCGCATTTTTTAGAAAAGGGTGGACCAGGGTGGAGATGGCTCGGGTATGGATAATGATGAGGGGAACCTTGTTTTGGGGGCCAGACCCTGGTTTCCATACAATGAGAACAGTCTTTACAGCCGATACTGTCTGCTGTGAATTATTAATTTATTTCATACGAATCCTAACCTTGTGACCCATTCCACACATCTGTGGTTTGTCATGTAGACTAAGGGGGTGTATCTTTGTTATAAAAGGTGTTTGTATTCTTTGTCTCAGGGCTCTCAACCCAACAGTCACCATGCTGGGTCAACCAGCCATCGTTATTAATAAGTTTTGAATAAAGTAATATCCTGATTGGTGATTGACCTTGTCTCTCCTCATTATTGATTAGAATTTCCACGACAACAGTGAATGTTCCTGAGTGCCCGAGTTAGAGTTTTGTGTCACGCCCTGACCTGAGAGAGAGGGTTTGTTTCTCTATGTGGTTAGGTCAGGGTGTGTGGTGGGCATTCTATGTTTTGTATTTCTTTGTTTTGGGTATGGTTCCTAATCAGAGGCAGCTGTCTATCGTTGTCTCTGATTAGGAATCATACTTAGGCAGCCCTTTCCCCACCTGTGTTTGTGGGTTATTGTTATTTCTGTGTGTGTACGGCACAGTGCGTTACGTTTCTTGCTGCGTACCTGTTTATTGTTTTGGTTTCGGTTTCCTTCAATAAAGATGTGGAATTACCGGCATGCTGTGCCTTGGCTCCTTTATGACAGGGAATTTGAAGACAGCACTCGAGACATTTTGATTTAAATCTATTTGAAAATACATGGCAACACCTGAAAATGGTTGTCTAGCAATGATCAACAACCAATTTAACAGAGCTTGAAGAATTTTGAAAATAATAAATGGGCAAATGTTGCACAATCTAGGTGTGGAAAGCTCTTAGAGACTTACCCAGAAAGATTCACACCTGCAATCACTACCAAAGGTGCTTCTACAAAGTATTGCCTCAGGTGAGTTTAATTAGCTAAATTAGATATTTCTGTGTTTAATTTTCAATAAATTAGCTATAATTTCAAAAAACATGCTTTGACTTTGTCGTTATGGGATATTGTGTGTACATGGGTGAATAGTTTTATTTTGTATATTTTTTTAATTCAGGCTGTAACACAACAAAATGTGTAATAAATCTCCGGGTATGAATACTTTCTAAAGGCACTGTTTGTTTATGACAGCTGAGTCCTGATTTCTGATACCCAAAGCGCTTTCAGATGTTTTTCCTTTCTACATGAAAGCATGGCTGTAGAGAATACTAAACACATGGTGTAGTCACAACACTAGTCCACCAAAAACCACAGAAGCAGCATATTAAAACATCTTTCTGTGTCTAGGATGAAAATCTACTGCTGCCAGGCAGAGGCAGGCTGACCCAGACCTATTCTCATTATCTCATTCACCATCTGCATCATTACCATGCAAAACACACAGTCGAGACGCACACGCACGCACACACGCCACATCATTAAGATGTAGAATGCACTGTCGACACAGTAATCAGGTTGTACGCAAACCCGATTGGGCACGACTGACCACAGAGCACATGAGTTGTGCATCCATCCATCATTATTCACAACAACGCTCCATCTCCAACAAAAGACAGAGGAACGATTCATTAAATATGAATACAAGGACTTGGACTGTTAAATCATCAGTTTTATTCCATTCTTTATTCCCATCGAGTCACAGTGAGTCTACATGGTCTCAGTGAGTATACATGATCAAAGTGGGTCTACATGGTCAAAGTGGGTTTACATGGTCCATTAGGGAGAGCAGGGCTGTGGCGGAGGGACACAGATACACACACATACACACACACATACACATACGCTCGAATGCACAAACACACAGAAACACAGTAAATGCCTGGGCTGTGAACTAACACGTGGCCAGCGCGACCAGGGTTAACATAAAAACAGACACTAAATAGGATTTGTGCTCGATGGAATACAGTGCCGTGAAAGTCCATTAGGGACCAGGCTAATGAAATTGAAACAGCTTGGTGATCAAATTAGAATCTGTTCCGTAGATATTTAATTTAAAGTGCTGGTGAATTCGAGCTATTTCATTTTGGGTCTCCCGGTCAAAATTGCGCACCATAAATCAAGCAGAATAAATTAATCCAGTCACTTTTCTCGCTTTTCTCGTTCTTTAACTTCACTAGGGTAGGGGGCAGCATTTGGAATTTTGGATGAAAAACGTGCCCATAGTAAACTGCCTGCTACTCAGGCCCAGAAGCTAGGATATGCATATAATTGGTAGATGTGGATAAACACTCTAAAGTTTCCAAAACTGTTAAAATAATGTCTGTGAGTATAACAGAACTGATATGGCAGGTGAAAACCTGAGGGAAATCCATCCAGGAAGTACTATTATTTTGAAAGGCTGTTTTTCCATTGAAAGCCTATCCACCATACAAAGACTTAGGACCCAGTTCACGATCCCTATGGCTTCTTCTACATGTGGCCAGTCTTTAGGCATTGTTTCAGGCTTTTACTCTGAAAAATGAGGGAGATACAGCACTTTAAATGAGTGGACAGTGGAAATTTCCAGACATGAGTCCAGAGCGCGATCGGGAGCACACCTTTCTTGTTTCTCCTTTTCTATTGACGAAGCTTTTGTCCGGTTCAAATATTATTGATTATTTATGACAAAAACAACCTGAGGGTTGATTTTAAACATCGTTTGACATGTTTCTACAAACTTTTATTATACTTTTTTTATTTTTCATCTGTCTGTTGTGACCGCGCTTTGTTCCAATGGATTGCTGAACAAAACGCACCAACAAAACAGAGGTTTTTGGACATAAAGACGGACATTATCAAACAAAACAAACATTTATTGTGTGACACGGAGTCTTCGGAGTGTAACCATATGAAGATCATCAAAGGTAAGTGATACATTTTATCGCTATTTCTGATTTTTGTTACTCCTCTTCTTGGCTGCTAACTGTTTGTAATGATTTGTCTGCTGGGCGCTGTTCTCAGATAATCGCACGGTTTGCTTTCGCTGTAACGCCTTTTTGAAATCTGACACCATGGTTGGATTAACAAGAAGTTCATCTTTAAACCCATGTATAACACTTGTTGTCACGGGCTGGCTGGAGAAAACAACAGGAGAGGTAGAGTCAGGCGCAGGAGACAGAGCTGGCTGGAGAAAACAACAGGAGAGGTAGAGTCAGGCGCAGGAGACAGAGCTGGCTGGAGAAAACAACAGGAGAGGTAGAGTCAGGCGCAGGAGACAGAGCTGGCTGGAGAAAACAACAGGAGAGGTAGAGTCAGGCGCAGGAGACAGAGCTGGCTGGAGAAAACAACAGGAGAGGTAGAGTCAGGCGCAGGAGACAGAGCTGGCTGGAGAAAACAACAGGAGAGGTAGAGTCAGGCGCAGGAGACAGAGCTGGCTGGAGAAAACAACAGGAGAGGTAGAGTCAGGCGCAGGAGACAGAGCTGGCTGGAGAAAACAACAGGAGAGGTAGAGTCAGGCGCAGGAGACAGAGCTGGCTGGAGAAAACAACAGGAGAGGTAGAGTCAGGCGCAGGAGACAGAGCTGGCTGGAGAAAACAACAGGAGAGGTAGAGTCAGGCGCAGGAGACAGAGCTGGCTGGAGAAAACAACAGGAGAGGTAGAGTCAGGCGCAGGAGACAGAGCTGGCTGGAGAAAACAACAGGAGAGGTAGAGTCAGGCGCAGGAGACAGAGCTGGCTGGAGAAAACAACAGGAGAGGTAGAGTCAGGCGCAGGAGACAGAGAGTTCTCGACCACACTTCTTTATTAAAAGCAACTGGATGTGGTCGCCAAAAGTATAGGGGCGCAGCCCTTAAATGATTCTGCGGTGGTGTACAAACAATGAAAATAAACCACAGGCAGAGGGAAAACCCCAGTACACGTTCCTCTAGCACAAAACCCCGGACAAGCAACACAATCACGTACAAATACATACATCCTACGCTAACCTAAATAACCCCCCCTTACTAATGACTAACCAAAAACAGGTGCGTGCCTAACTAGACCTAACCAACAGAAAGTGAAACAAAAAGGGATCGATGGTAGCTAGTAGGCCGGCGACAACGACCGCCGAGCTCCGCCCGGTCGAGGAGGGGCGCCACCATCCGTCACTGTCGTGACACTTGTATGTTTCATGAATTTTTATAATGAGTATTTCTGTATTTGAATTTGGCGCTCTGCAATTTCACTGGGGTCCCACACCCCCTAGTGAGGTTAACTTTTCTCTTGTTCTCTCGCTTTTCTCTCAAATAGGAGGAAAAGTTTGTACAATGAAAAAAAAAGTGTTCCAAAAGGGTTTTTCGGCTGTCCCCATAGGAGAACCCTTCTTGGTTTCAGGGAGAACGCTTTTTGATTCCACGTAGAACCCTTTTGGAAGGGTCTTACATGGAACCCATAAGGGTTATACCTTGAACCAAAAGGGTTTTACCCGGAACCAAAAAGGGTTCTTCAAAGGGTTCTCCTATGGGGACAGTCGAAGAACCCTTTTAGGTTCCAGATTGCACCTTTTTGTCTAAGTGCAGAGAACAAAATGGATGGAGTGCATGAAATGGAGTCCCACACTGTAGTTATACTGGTAAAAGGACATTTAATAAAGAGCAACCATTTTGGTCCAAGACCTTCACCGATCGCCAACAAAACATAAAAGGCAAAATATTGCACTCATACTTTTTCAACAAAACGTCATAATGTCTAGGCTTCTAGGTTAAGATCTTACAGAGAGCAACAAAGGGAGAGAACTAAAGGGAGATAAATCAAGAGAGACATACAAGAGAAATCCCATAAAATACTGTAACACTCTGATTCTGACCTTTCTATGACCATTCTATGACCTTTCCAAGGGCTTCTCCTGAGAGATGAACTTCAGCTGCTCTGGCAAATATATTGTTCCTGCCAGCTCTTACAGGAAAGGAAATGGCTTTGAGCTGAATGACAAGACACTCCAGCTAGTTTGAAGCGGTGCCCTCTTGGTATTTTCAAATCCATCCACTAACATCCATCCACTAACATTCAACATGCCATGCACGCACGCACGCACGACACAGACAAAAAAAAGTTGGGAATATCAAACTGACTTAGAAATCTAAGATAGGGTCAGCCTCAACAATGTCAAGCCTTTAGTAGAGCCATGAAATATGAACAATTATGGTTGGAGGCAGGGATACAAAACAGCACAAAAAACAAGAATACAAGCCACTGAGATCCCAGCAGCTCAGTGTAATCAGGTGGACAGCACACACCGTGGGTAAGAGCTCCAGAGATCCTCCATTCCCCAGTTCCAGATGGAGACAGAGCCGGCAGCAGCTTTGGGATGAGGCTGCCTTCCTTTGAACATCAGAGAACATCTTGGACTCGGCGCTCATGGGGAAGACAAGAGGGAAAAGATAAAGGAAACGGAAGAGACATCCTCCCATCTGTTTACACACCATCCTGGGCAACGCTCTGGCTTCTGGGTCAAGCAGATGGAAACGGAAGAGACATCCTCCTATCTGTTTATATACCATTCTGGGCAAAGCTCTGGCTTCTGGGTCAGGCAGATGGAAACGGAAGAGACATCCTCCTATCTGTTTATATACCATTCTGAGCAACGCTCTGGCTTCTGGGTCAGGCAGATGGAAACGGAAGAGACATCCTCCTATCTGTTTATATACCATCCTGGGCAACGCTCTGGCTTCTAGGTCAGGCAGATGGAAACAGAAGAGACATCCTCCCATCTGTTTACACACCATTCTAGGCAGCGCTCTGGCTTCTAGGTCAGGCAGATGGAGTTCTCTAGCATCAAAATCGCTAGTGACGCTAACGCTAGCTGGCGCCCACACACAAACAGGTGATAGGCTAAAAGGCTAATGCTGCTCCCTGGCAGAGAGTAGGCTAACAACAGTATCCAGACAGGTGAGGATCTGAGCCCAGGGTTTAGGCCATGCATGCAGAGTAGGCTAAATGCCTTTAGAGGAAAAGGTGAAGCTGGGGAGCTTGAGGGTTTAGGCTGAAATCAGGAGTGTCGATGAGGCAGACAGAAAAGGTCTTTGTGGCTCACCCACCAGTGGGCAGACAGATGTAGATATTCCTGCCAAGGTCTCAGGGAGAGATAGATACCACTTGACAGCTGTGTTTGTGCTAAGTCTGTGGTCTGGGATAAACACCTTACCACCCACCACCTCACCTACAGAGGTACGAGACACAAGCTGTGAAGAGCTAGGTCATTGCAGTGATCATTGCCGTAGTACATAGGCTACTGATCTCTTTGTGTGACAGTCTTCCAGCCATGTGGGAACCGGTTCAAGTCCTTCCAGAATTCACTGCATTGTGAGGCAATGAAGCCATGCTTAGTTTTACACAGAAAACTATTAATTTAAGATAGAGTATGATCTACCTCCTGCTTATAACACAGACTCATATCATATCATTATAATTCAGACAACTTTCATGCATGATTAACTCTTGTGGATCTAATCCAGAGTAATCCTGTAGTCTTCCAGCAGTAGAGTTTAACTGCTTCCCCACAGGGAGGTTCAGAAGCCTGCTGAGTTGTATATCATATCTATATATTCATACTGGGCTCTATATATTATCTATATACAGTACCAGTCAAAAGTTTGGACACACCTACTCATTCCAGGGTTTTTCTTAATTTTAACTATTTTCTACATTGTAGAATAACAGTGAAGACATCAAAACTAACATATAACACATATGATATCATGTAGTAACTACAAAAGTGTAAAACAAATCAAAACATATTTTATATTTGAGATTCTTCAAAGCAGCCCACCTTTGCCTTGATGACAGCTTTGTTTACTATTGGCATTCTCTCAACCAGCTTCATGAGGTAGTCACCTGGAATGCATTTCAATTAATTAATACTTGGCTATATATATATATATATATTAATACTGGGCTCTAAATATTATCTATATATATTTATACTGGGCTCTATATATTATCTATATATATTTGTACTGGGCTCGAAATATTATCTTTATATATTTATAATGGGCTCTATATATTATCTATATATATTTATACTGGGCTCTATATATAATCTATATATATTTTTACTGGGCTCTATATATTATCTATATATATTTATACTGTGTTCTATATATTATCTATGTATATATTTATACTGGGCTCTATATATTTATACTGGACTCTATATATTATCTCTATATATTTATACTGGGCTCTAAATATTATATGTGTATGTTAATACTGGGCTCTATATATTATCTACAAATGTTTATACTGGGCTCTATATATGTTAATACAGGGCTTTATATATTATCTCTATATATTTATAATGGGCTCTATATAGTATCTCTGTATATTTATACTGGGCTCTATATATTATCTATATATGTTACTACTGGCTCTATATATTATCTAAATATATTTATACTGGGCTCTATATATGATCTATATATATATTTATACTGGGCTCTATATATTATCTCTATATATTTATAATGGGCTCTACACTTTTAACCAGGACCCATAGGGATCTGGTCAAAAGTAGTGCACTTTAAAGGGAACAGGGTGTAATTTGGGACTCATACCCTATCTGGACAGCCCAGCATCTCTCATCTCTTATACATGGCCCTCTCCTATACTACCATTACTATACCAAACCCTTTGGCCATTCATTAAGCATGACTAGGATAGGCTAACACACTGTGGAGGTCAATGGCTAACATACTGATGGATCAATGAGCTGAACCTAACGCTAGAGGCTAATCAATGAGACTGATATGACGGTTCTTCAATAGGAATAACAGGCTATGATATCTTCCCATAAATGCTTGTGTGGAGATATGAGAGAAAATAGATTTTGAAATGGATAAGATAATAATTTCACTACTGACAGATGCTCGGTGAGTTTGACATGCTTTGAGATAAACCTAGCGATCGGACCCCCTGCTGTGTAGGGAGCGGATTAACATTTCCCATGCTCTCTGTGTGTCAGCATCCTTCATAGATTCACAGCTTCAGTATTTACTGTGTTCAGCGGTAGGGAGAATAAAGAGAGAGAGAGTGGGGAAGAAAGAGAGGAAGTCTGGCAAAAACTGTAGAGTTCAACTGACTACGCCATAAATATTATGCAGTATCACCAGCCTGTCCACTTAGACATCTTATTCTGAACAACAGAAGCATCTATAAAACCAGGAGAGGTACTGGTGAGGACAGACAGAGACAGTTAGATGTGCTGGTGATGACAGCCTGAGAGACAGTTGAAGGTGCTAGTGAGGACAAAGAGACAGTTAGAGGTACTGGTGAGGACAGCCTGAGAGACAGTTAAAGGTGCTAGTGAGGACAAAGAGACAGTTAAAGGTGCTAGTGAGGACAAAGAGACAGTTAGAGGTACTGGTGGGGACAGACTGAGAGACAGTTAAAGGTGCTAGTGAGGACAGACAGAGACAGTTAGAGGTGCTGGTGAGGACAGCCTGAGAGACAGTTAGAGGTGCTAGTGAGGACAGCCTGAGAGACAGTTAAAGGTGCTAGTGAGGACAAAGAGACAGTTAGAGGTACTGGTGGGGACAGACTGAGAGACAGTTAGAGGTGCTGGTGGGGACAGACTGAGAGACAGTTAGAGGTGCTGGTGGGGACAGAGAGACAGTTAGAGGTGCTGGTGGGGACAGACTGAGAGACAGTTAGAGGTGCTAGTGAGGACAGCCTGAGAGACAGTTAAAGGTGCTAGTGAGGACAAAGAGACAGTTAGAGGTGCTGGTGGGGACAGAGAGACAGTTAGAGGTGCTGGTGGGGACAGACTGAGAGACAGTTAGAGGTGCTGGTGGGGACAGAGAGACAGTTAGAGGTGCTGGTGGGGACAGACTGAGAGACAGTTAGAGGTGCTGGTGGGGACAGACTGAGAGACAGTTAGAGGTGCTGGTTGGGACAGACTGAGAGACAGTTAGAGGTGCTGGTGGGGACAGACTGAGAGACAGTTAGAGGTGCTGGTTGGGACAGACTGAGAGACAGTTAGAGGTGCTGGTGGGGACAGACTGAGAGACAGTTAGAGGTGCTGGTGGGGACAGACTGAGAGACAGTTAGAGGTGCTGGTTGGGACAGACTGAGAGACAGTTAGAGGTGCTGGTGGGGACAGACTGAGAGAGAAAGACGGGCGAGGGCTTCTGAAAAGGCGTCTGAATAACTCAGACCTAAAATGGCTGAATAAATTGAGAGGAAATATCTGGGTTGTCTGTCTTTCTCACTTCAAATAGCATTAAGGCTGTATCGTAGCCTACTTCTGGAGCGCAGTGGACACTTTCGGGCCAAGCTGTCTTCAAATCTCCACTTACCTATTCAGAGCAAACATGCTCTTCCGGCCCATGTAAATATTATAAACGCTCGCTGTAAGAGAGATATTTGAGACATTTCTTGAGGTATCAATTATGTAACTGGTCAGAAAACAATGTTTTCTATACCCTCCTTGCATGGCATCCTTGCTCTGCCTTCCCTCCACACAATTTGTATTATTAGTTAGAGACATGTCTTCATTATTAGTTAAAGAGACATGTCTTCAATATTAGTTAAAGAGACATGTCTTCATTATTAGTTAGAGACATGTCTTCATTATTAGTTAAAGAGACATGTCTTCAATATTAGTTAGACATGTCTTCGTTATTAGTTAAAGAGACATGTCTTCATTATTAGTTAAAGAGACATGTCTTCATTATTAGTTATGTAACTGTATGATCAGAAACATGTAGAAAATGTCTTTCTCGTTTCCTCCATCTCTCCATGTACTGTTCATTATTCTTCCCTAACTCCCTCACGTCCTCGTTCATTAGAAGAATTTTTCCAATTCCCATGGCTTTATTTATCAACCACTTAACTGGTTCAAGAGTAATAAAGCACTAGTCATTTTTTTTAAGAATTTACTTTTCCATAATATGAAACAGCTAAACGATAAGTGCATATCAAAACCCAGACAGATAGCTGGTCTTCGCCAATTCCCTCTCACAATTACCATGCAGGATGGCCTGCAGAGAAAAAGCCAGTATGGAATCTAGAATATTGGAATGCAGGGGATGTGGGCATATTTCTGAATACGCAATTACCACTAATCATACACCTCCAAAATGATCCTGCTTCTCCCCACACTGGTGGGGGACCTACGCAGGGAGTGATGCATTATGGAGTCATGTTAGCTGCACATTCAATGACTTTACTTGGTGACCAAATAATTAGTCACCATTATCAGGCTTTTATGTTGTATAACGTTTACGTTTAGGATTCTGATTGGAAATATGTTTGTGTAACTGATTCTAAAGGGTGGACTATGCCTGTTGTGTTGCATAATGTTATCAGTGTTGTAGTGAGTGATGACATCAGCGTTTGCTTTTTTGTAACCCTAACCCTAACCCTTTGTTGTGTTGTAGGTGTGTGTGAGAGAATCCCCATACTGTAACGATGAGAGATTCTCCATCCTAGAGGGGGAGATCAAAAATGTTCAGGACCAAGGACATGTACTAGTCTGTGGCAACCTAAATGCCAGAACTGGACAAGAACCTGACACCCTCAGGACACAGGAGGACAAACACAAAAGTGGAGAGAAATTTGGCCCCAATAACTACCGTGGGATATGCGTCAAAAGCAACCTTGGGAAAATCCTCTGCAGTTTCATTAACAGCAGACTCGTACATTTCCTCAGTGAAAACAATGTACTGAGCATATCTCAAATATACTTTTTTCCAAATTACTGTACACAAGGTAGTTTAGTGTAGGCTAAGGTAGTGTAGGGTAAGGTAGGGTGTGGTATGGTATGGTAGGGTAGGCTAAGGTAGGGTAGGGTACGGTATGGTACGGTAGGGTGAGGTAGGGTAGGGTAGGGTAGGGTGGGGTAGGGTAGGGTGGGGTAGGGTAGGGTACTTAGGGTAGGGTGGGGTAGGGTAAAGGTACTTAGGGTAGGGTGGGGTAGTGTAGGATAAGGTAGAGTAAGGTAAGGTAGGGTAGGGTATGGTAGGGTAGGGTGGGGTAGGGTAGGGTACTTAGGGTAGGCTAAGGTAGTGTAGGGTAGGGTGGGGTAGGGTAGGGTGGGGTAGGGTAGGGTACTTAGGGTAGGGTGGGGTAGGGTAAAGGTACTTAGGGTAGGGTGGGGTAGGGTAGGGTACTTAGGGTAGGCTAAGGTAGTGTAGGATAAGGTAGAGTAAGGTAAGGTAGGGTAGGGTATGGTAGGGTAGGGTGGGGTAGGGTAGGGTACTTAGGGTAGGCTAAGGTAGTGTAGGGTAGGGTGGGGTAGGGTACTTAGGGTAGGGTGCGGTACTTAGGGTAGGCTAATGTAGTGTAGGGTAAGGTAGGGTAGGGTAAGGTAGTATGGGTAGGGTGCGGTACTTAGGGTAGGCTAAGGTAGTGTAGGGTAAGGTAGAGTAAGGTAAGGTAGGGTAGGGTAGGGTACTGAGGGTAGGCTAATGTAGTGTAGGGTAAGGTAGGGTAGGGTAAGGTAGGGTAGGGTTGGATAGGGTTCTTAGGGTAGGCTAATGTAGTGTAGGGTAAGGTATAGTAAGGTAAGGTAGGGTAGGGTAGGGTACGGTACTTAGGGTAGGCTAAGATAGTGTA
The DNA here is from genome assembly GCF_901001165.1 of Salmo trutta. Taxonomy (NCBI): domain Eukaryota; kingdom Metazoa; phylum Chordata; class Actinopteri; order Salmoniformes; family Salmonidae; genus Salmo; species Salmo trutta. The sequence continues at coordinate 9,613,195 of NC_042957.1, read as the reverse complement.
GGGTAAGGTAGGGTAAGGTAAGGTAGGGTAAGGTACGGTAGGGTAGGGTAGGGTAGGGTAGGTAGGGTAACCAAGCACACAAAAAACTTTACATGCCTCGGCCTAAACATCAGCTCCACATGTAATTTACAGAAAGCTGTGAACGATCTGAGAGTCAAGGCAAGAAGGGCCTTCTACGCCATCAAAAGAAACATAAAATTCGACATAAGAATTAGGATCTGGCTAAAAATACTTGAATCAGTTATAGGTCTGGGGTCGCTCACCAACCAATAATTCACAAAATATGACAAACACCAAATTGAGACTCTGCATGCAGAATTCAGAAAAAAATATCCTCCGTGTACAACGTAAAACATCAAATAATGCATGCAGAGCAGAATTAGGCCGATACCCGCTAATGATCAAAATCCAGAAAAGAGACGTTAAATTCTACAACCACCTGAAAGGAAGTGATTCCCAAACCTTCCATAACAAAGCCATCACCTACAGAGAAATGAACATGGAAAGAGTCCCCGAAGCAAGCTGGTCCTGGGGCTCATTTCACAAACACAAACACAAACACAGCCCACAGATCCCCAGGACAGCCACACAATTAGATCCAACCAAATCATGAGAAAACTAAAAGATAATTACTTGACACATTGGAAAGAATGAACAAAAAAAATAGAACAAACTAGAATGCTATTTGGCCCAGAGAGTACACAGTGGCAGAATACCTGACCACTATGACTAACCCAAAATGAAGGAAAGTTTTGACTATGTACAGATTTAGTGAGCATAGCCTTGCTATTGGGAGCCCCCGTAGGCAGACCTGGCTCTCAAGAGAAGACAGGCTACAGTATATGTGCACACTTCCAACTAAATGAGGTGGAAACTCAGATTACACAGACCCACAAAGAATTTGAAAACAAATCAAATTTTGATAAACTCCCATATCTATTGGGTGAAATACCGCAGTCCTCTCTCTCCACTGGGATTCTCTGCCTCAAACCCTATTACGGGGGCTGAGTCACTGGCTTACTGGTGCTCTTCCATGTCGTCCCAAGGAGGGGTGCGTCACTTGAGTGGGTTGAGTCACTGACGTGGTCTTCCTTGGCGCCCCCCTCGGGTTTGTGCCGTGGGGGAGATCTTCGTGGGCTATACTCTGCCTTGTCTCAGGGTAGTAAGTTGGTGGTTGAAGATATGCCTCTAGTGGTGTGGGGGCTGTGCTTTGACAAAGTGGGTGGGGTTATATCCTGCCTGTTTGGCCCTGTCCGACGATACCCCCGGATGGGGCCACAGTGTCTCCCAACCCCTCCTGTCTCAGCCTCCAGTATTTATGCTGCAATAGTTTATGTGTCGGGGTGCTAGGGTCAGTCTGTTATATCTGGAGTATTTCCCCTGACTTATCCCGGTGTCCTGTGTGAATTTGAAGTATGCTCCTTCTAATTCTCTCTCTTTTTCTCTCTTTCTCTTTTTCTTTCTCCTTCTCTCTCTCTTTCTCTCGGAGGACCTAAGCCCTAGGACCATGCCTCAGGACTACCTGGCCTGATGACTCCTTGCTGTCCCCAGTCCACCTAGTCATGCTGCTGCTCCAGTTTCAACTGTTCTGCCTGCGGCTATGGAACCCTGACCTTTTCACCGGACGTGCTACCTTGTCCCGGACCTGCTGTTTGAGACTCTCTCTCTCTACCACACCTGCTGTCTCTAACTCTGAATGATCGGCTATGAAAAGCCAACTGACATTTACCCCTGAGGTGCTGACTTGTTGCACCCTCTACAACCACTGGGATTATTATTATCTGACCCTGCTGGTCATCTATGAACGTTTGAACATCTTGGCCATGTTCTGTTATAATCTCCACCCGGCACAGCCAGATGAGGACTGGCCACCCCTCAGAGCCTGGTTCCTCTCTAGGTTTCTTCCTAGGTCCTGGCCTTTCTAGGGAGTTTTTCCTAGCCACCGTGCTTCTACATCTGCACTTCAAGCTGTTTGGGTGTTTAGGCTGGGTTTCTGCACAGCACTTTGTGACATTGGTTGATGTAAGAAGGGCTTTATAAATACATTTGATTAATTTTGAGTGTGCAATCACACTAGCAAGATTTGTGCCCTGTTGCCTCAAGAAAAGGGCAACCAGTGAAGAACAAACACCATTGTAAATACAACCCATATTTATGTTTATTTATTTTCCCTTTTGCACTTCAACTATTTGCACACGTTACAGCACTGTACATAGACATAATATGACATTTGAAATGTCTTTATTCCTTTGCAACTTAAAAAAAAGAATATATTTATTTCACTTTTGTTCATTATCAATTGCTTTGACAATGTAAACATATGTTGCCCATGCCAATAAAGCCATTTGAATTGAATTGAGAGAGAGAGCGACATAAAAAAGAAAAAGAGAGTCTTCCTATCCATCTACAGAGACAGCAGGGGATCTCAGATGAGGGATACATCAATGTTAGACCATGTCAGACCAGGTCAGACAAGGACACCTTATTTGGCTGCCACCCTACCCTACAACCTTCCCTCTTCTCTACCTTACACTACACTACACAACAATACCTTCTCTCTACCCTACCCTACCTTACCCTACCCCTACCCTCTACCCTACCTCACACTACAATACCTTACCTTTACCCTACCCTCTACCCTACCTTACACCACAATACCTTACCTCTACCCTACCGTCCGTACCCTATACCCTATCCTCTACTCTACCTTACACTACAATACCTTTCCTCTACCAACACAATACCCTACACTCTACCCTACCTTACACTACAATACAATACCTTTCCTCTACCAACACAATACCCTACACTCTACCCTACCTTACACTACAATACAATACCTTTCCTCTACCCAACACTATACCGTACCTCCTACCTACAAAACCCTTCCATATACCCATCTTTACACTATAACACCTTCCCTATACCCCACCATACCATACCTTACAACCTTACCTACACCCTGCCTTACCTCAACCCTGCCTTAAACTACCCTACACTATCCTACCCTTGCCTACCTTACCCCACCCTACACTACTTTACCCTACCCTACCCTACCTTAACCCACCCTACCCTACCCTACCTTACCTTACACTACCTTACCTACACTACCTTACCCAACCCTACACAACCCTACCCTACCTTACCTTGCACTACCTTAACCTACACTACATTAGACTACTCTACCTTACCTTACCTTACCTTACCTTACCCTACCTTACCCTACCTTACCTTAACCTACACTACATTAGACTACTCTACCTTACCTTACCCTACACTACCTTAGTCTACTCTACACAACCTTACCTAACCACACCCTATCCTACCCTACCTTACCTACCTTACCCTACACTAACTTATTCTACCCTACACTACCCTACCCCACTCTACCTTACCTAACCCTATCTTACCCTACACTACCTTAGCCTACCATACCCTACCTTACCGTAGCCTACCCTACCCCACTCTACCTTACCTAACCCTACCTTACCCTACACTACCTTAACCTACACTACATTACCTAACCCTACCTTACCCTACACTACCTTAACCTACACTACATTAGACTACTCTACCTTACCTTACCTTACCTTACCCTACCTTACCTTACCCTACCTTACCTTACCCTACACTACCTTAGTCTACTCTACACAACCTTACCTTGCACTACCTTAACCTACACTACCTTTGTCTACCCTACACAACCTTACCTAACCACACCCTATCCTACCCTACCTTACCTACCTTACCCTACACTAACTTATTCTACCCTACACTACCCTACCCCACTCTACCTTACCTAACCCTATCTTACCCTACACTACCTTAGCCTACCATACCCTACCTTACCGTAGCCTACCCTAGCTACCTTACCCTACCGTACCTTATCCTACCCTACCTTAACCTACCCTAAACCTACCCAACCTTGCCTTATCTTACCCTACACTACCTAAACCTACCCTACCTTACCCTACACTACCTAAACCTACCGTACCTTAGCCTATACTACCTTAGCCTACACTACCTTAATCTACCCTACACCACCCTACCTTACCTTTGCCTACCCTAACTCACCCTACATGTACATCTCTCTCTCTCTCTCTCTCTCTCTCTCTCTCGGAAGTCGATAAAGGGCTTCACTGACAAAATCCTAAAACATACCTTTAACATAGAAAATAAGCCTAAGAGATGTCCTTTTCAAGATGTCTGAACAGTCTTGATTTTAGCCAGTAACTGGATGGAGAGCAGAGGGCACCATGTTAAAAACCAGGGACTTAAATATTGAGGAGGATACATTGGCTTCCCTAAAGACACAAACAATATTCCTGTATATGGTCTCGCTATTGTTGTTTTACTGCTGCTCTTTAATTACTTGTTACTTTTATTTCTTATTCTTATTCGTATGTTTTCTTAAACTGCATTGTTGGTTATGGGCTCGTAAGTAAACATTTCACTGTAAGGGCTACATCTCTCCCTCCTGTTTCAGCCTCTCTCTCTCTCTCTCTCTCTGTCCCCCTTTTCCAAAAAGCTGCTGTGCAGTCCTAGCTTCCCCTTGTATGGCTGCTGCAGAGGCTCAAGTATCAGTCAGTCTATATGAGGGGCTGTTGGATGAGTTTATCTGTCAGGGATGAGTTTAGACATCATCGGTCCACTGGAGCCCCTGAAGGGAGATAAGCTCACAGGGCCAGTGTTCTGTCCGTCTGTATGACACACCAGGCCAGCGATCTCTCTGTGTACCGCTTCACTGGGGAAGGACAGAGGAGATGTCCGGCATACACAAGAACCAGTGAGTTGAAACCGAGCAGCAGAGCCGCTTGCAAAAAGGTGAGGTTCAGCAGACAACACAACAAATGGGAGGTTCAGCAGACAACACAACAAAGGTGAGGTTCAGCAGACAACACAACAAATGGGAGGTTCAGCAGACAACACAACAAAAGTGAGGTCCAGCAGACAACACAACAAAGGTGAAGTCCAGCAGACAACACAACAAAGGTGAGGTCCAGCACACAACAGAACCCGTCAGATAGGGCACAGGGGGATAGAAGAACTAGAGACCAACAGGGAGAAATTCTATTCCAGAATCTAGACCCACAGGGAGAAATTCTATTCCAGAATATAGACCCACAGGGATAAATTCTATTCCAGAAAGTAGACCCACAGGGAGAAATTCTATTCCAGAAAATAGACCAACAGGGAGAAATTCTATTCCAGAATGTAGACCCACAGGAAGAAATTATATTCCAGAAAGTAGACCCACAGGGAGAAATTCTATTCCAGAAAGTAGACCCACAGGGAGAAATTCTATTCCAGAATGTAGACCCACAGGAAGAAATTCTATTCCAGAAAGTAGACCCACAGGGAGAAATTCTATTCCAGAAAGTAGACCCACAGGGAGAAATTCTATTCCAGAAAGTAGACCCACAGGGAGTTACGTCTAGCCCAAGAATAACTAGACACTGAGGAATAAGGCATACTACAGCACCTAAGTACAATGGATATAGATGTTACAGGGATAGGCTGGGTTGCAACGTGGGAGAAGTCAGTCAAAGACTGGAAATGTGTAGCTCTATGTTGCTGTAAGGAAAAATATTCTACATGCTTCTATTTTAAAATCGTGGCCTGGAGTTGGAAATATTATTCTATAGCGCATAGCAGTATGCCATTCCCCAAGAGGCCACCCTGGCAATCTCAGGGTATCCCTGAAAGAGATTCTCAAGCAGAGACATACGGTAATGTCGCCTAATGAGTCATCCCCGGGTCCTTCTCTGTCACCATTACTTTAATTACAGTCCAGGCAAATTGCCTGTTGGAAAAAAAGGGCCAGAACAATTGAAGAATGAAGAAAATACCATGTCTACTTCTTCTTCCAAATGTTAGACTACTGTCAAAGGATAAAGGCTAACACTATGGGTGTAACGGCTGTCTTCTGAAATGAACCAAGGCGCAGCAGGTATGTGAATACTCATGGTCATTTATTGCCAAAAAAGGAGTAGAGCATTCACTTAACAACAAAAAGGGTGACAACAGTGACAGTTCTACAGGCTAATACAAGCAGTGTAAAAAACAACCACCCACAACCCCACAAGGCAAAGTAGGCACCTTATGTGTGACTCCCAATCAACCACAACCCTCTACAGCTGTGCTTGATTGGAAGTCACACGGCCAAAATCAATGAAACAATAACAAACACACTCCCTTCTGCCACGTCCTGACCCAACTACCCCCTCTACTGGTCAGGACGTGACAGTACCCCCCCCTCAAGGTGCAGGCGCCGGGATGCACCTAAAAAAAAGGAAAACAAGAAAATGCCCAACAAAATTTAACACCTAAACAATAAGGGAGGGAAGGGAGGGTGGCTGCCGTCACCGACGGCACTGTGCTACACCCTCCCTCCCCAACCCACCTATCCTGGAGGTGGCTCAGGTGCAGGACGTGGACCTCGCTCCACCTTCGGCGTCGCCCACTTTGTTGGCGCCGATAGCTGCGCCGGGCAGACGGGCCACTCGGGCTGACCCTGGCAGACGGACCACTCTGGCTGGGTCGGAAGGCATGCGGGCCACTCGGGCTGGGCCGGAAGGCATGCGGGCCACTCGGGCTGGGCCGGAAGGCAGGAGGGCCACTCGGGCTGGGCCGGAAGGCAGGAGGGCCACTCGGGCTGGGCCGGAAGGCAGGAGGGCCACTCGGGCTGGGCCGGAGGGCAGGAGGGCCACTCGGGCTGGGCCGGAGGGCAGGAGGGCCACTCGGGCTGGGCCGGAGGGCAGGAGGGCCACTCGGGCTGGGCCGGAGGGCAGGAGGGCCACTCGGGCAGAACAGGGCAGTCTGGCCACTCGGGCAGAACAGGGCAGTCTGGCCACTCGGGCAGAACAGGGCAGTCTGGCCACTCTGGCAGAACAGGGCAGTCGGGCCACTCTGGCAGAACAGGGCAGTCGGGCCACTCTGGCAGAACAGGGCAGTCGGGCCACTCTGGCAGAACAGGGCAGTCGGGCCACTCTGGCAGATCCTGACAGGGCGGGCCACTCTGGCAGATCAGGGCAGGCGGGCCACTCTGGCAGAACCGGGCAGGCGGGCCACTCTGGCAGAACCGGGCAGGCGGGCCACTCTGGCAGAACCGGGCAGGCGGGCCACTCTGGCAGAACCGGGCAGGCGGGCCACTCTGGCAGAACAGGGCAGTCTGGCCACTCTGGCAGAACAGGGCAGTCTGGCCACTCTGGCAGAACAGGGCAGTCTGGCCACTCCGGCAGAACAGGGCAGTCTGGCCACTCCGGCAGAACAGGGCAGTCTGGCCACTCCGGCAGTTCAGCGCAGTCTGGCCACTCCGGCAGAACAGGGCAGTCTGGCCACTCCGGCAGTTCAGCGCAGTCTGACCTCTCTGGCGACTGTTGACTGGCGGGCAGCTCTGACGACTGTTGACTGGCGGACAGCTCTGACGACTGTTGACTGGCGGGCAGCTCTGGTGATGGTTGACTGGCGGGCAGCTCTGGTGATGGTTGACTGGCGGGCAGCTTTGGTGACTGTTGACTGGCGAGGCTGGGCTGACGCACTAGACTCCTGATGCGTGGGGCTGGTACTGGACGTGCCAGCCTGGAATACACGCACCTCCATGCTAGTGCGTCTAGCGGGAAACACCGGACCGAAAGGGCGCACTGGCGATCTTGAGTGCAGGGTTGGCATCACCCCTTCCGGCTCGATGCTCCCCTTGCCCTGGCACCTGCGGGGCGCTGGTACTGGGCGAACTGGGCTGTGCGTCCGTATAGGCGAGATGGTGCGTACCACAGCGTAACATGGCGCCCTCCACCTCATACACACCTCCCTGTAGTCACGGGTAGCTGGCTTACGGCTCTTCCCTGGCCTGGCCAAACTACCCGTGTGCCCCCCCCAAAAAAAATCTTGGGGCTGCCTCTCGGGTTCCCTTAGCTCCCTTAACTTGTCCTCCCAGAATTGTCTCTCGTCTTGCCAGGTCCATTCCTCCTTTTTTCTCTCCTGTGGCTTCCTCCTCTTCTGCTGCTTGGTCCTGGTTTGGTGGGTGGTTCTGTAACGGCTGTCTTCTGAAATGAACCAAGGCGCAGCAGGTATGTGAATACTCATGGTCATTTATTGCCAAAAAAGGAGTAGAGCATTCACTTAACAACAAAAAAGGGTGACAACAGTGACAGTTCTACAGGCTATACAAGCAGTGTAAAAAACAACCACCCACAACCCCACAAGGCAAAGTAGGCACCTTATGTGTGACTCCCAATCAACCACAACCCTCTACAGCTGTGCTTGATTGGAAGTCACACGGCCAAAATCAATGAAACAATAACAAACACACACTCCCTTCTGCCACGTCCTGACCCAACTACCCCCTCTACTGGTCAGGACTTGACAATGGGGACTTTAGGTCAAAGAGTCATCTAAGAAATGGGTCCGTTCCAAAAATGGATATTAGACTACTGTACACAGTGTCAAAGGGTAAATACTTTGGTGACTTTAGGTCAAAGATTCATCTAAGAAATGGGTCCGTTCCAAAAATGTTTATTAGACTACTGTACTCAATGAGAGTAATATAAGAATAGAGAGGTAGAGGGATGGAGAGAAGGATGGAGAGATGGATGGAGGGAGGAATGGAGAGAGGGATGGAGAGTGGGCTGCAGGGAGAGACGAAGAGAGGGATGGATAGGGGAATAGAGGGAGTGATTGAGTGAGGGATGGAGAGAAGGATGGAGAGAAGGATAGAGAGATGGATGGAGGGAGGAATGGAGAGGGGGATGGAGAGGGGGATGCAGGGAGAGATGGAGAGAGGGATGGAGAGGGGGATAGAGGGAGGGATTGAGTGAGGGATGGAGAGAAGGATGGAGAAAAGGATGGAGAGAGGGATGTATGGTTTGAGGGAGGGAGGGAGGGAGATGCTTTAGCTTAGAGATTAATGCAGGGAATGGCTACATTTCCCAAAAATAATTAACAGATTTTTACAAATCGCATTAACATACATTTTGGAGCCATCACGCCTACAGGAGAATTGCTGCGTCCATCATTTAATTTTGGGGATTTTATTGGATTTTCGATGCAGCCCTAAGAGCCATCCATAATAATGCTTTGCTTATTTGAGCTGTTGTTGCCATAAATTGGACTTGGTCTTTTACCAAATAGGGCTATCTTATGTATACCACCTGTACCTTGTCACAACACAACTGATTGGCTCAAACGCTTTAAGAAGGAACAAAATTCCACAAATTAACTTTTAACAAGGCACACCTACTAATTGAAATTCATTCCAGGTGAGTACCTCATGAAGCTGGTTGAGAGAATGCCAAGAGTGTGCAAAACTGTCATGAAGGCAAAGGGTGGCTACTTTGAAGAATCTCAAATATAACATATATTTGATTTGTTTAACACTTTTTTGGTTACTACATGATTCCATGTGTGTTATTTCATAGTTTTGATGTCTTCACTATTATTCTACAATGTAGAAAATAGTAAAAATAAAGAAAAACTGTGGAATGAGTAGGTGTGTCCAAACTTTTGACTGGTACTGTATATGAACCAATACGTCACACAATAATGTAGGTTCTAATGTTTTAATTATAATGAAGCCCTTCTGAAGGATCCACTCTTCCTCTCTCCTCTGGATTATCTGACCCACTGGAACATTTTTCATCAATAAATAAAAGATGATAGGGGATAAATTAACAATGCCTTTCCTCATAGCACATATCCACCAATGGGATCAATCCAAAGGTTCTCTTTGAAGTCATGGTGGAGGACGTAGGGAGGAAGAGTCAGGAGGTTGGGGATTCATGTCTTTATCGATGTCAGACATCTTAACATCTGTCACTCAGCGTATCGCTGACTCATCCTATCATGGCTGCCAGAGGAAGAGAGGCCTATAGAGTCAGTGACAAAGGGAACTAGTGTATAGGCACTTCCTGAACAGGGAGTCAATAAGCTGCGATCTCTCTCTCTCTCTCTCTCTAAGCACTTCTCAAGACACACACACACACACTCCAAGAGACAATATGTGGAGATTAAATCAACACAAACTCCAGAGGCTTAGTAAAAATAAAAATAGAGAGAGAGAGAGAAAGAGAGAGAGAGAGAGAGGTACTCAGTCAGTCACATTTTCCCTCAGACTGCAAGATATAGAGAGACAAAGAGAGAGAAAGAAAGAGAGAGAGAGAGAGAGAGAGAGAGAGAGAGAGGTACTCAGTCAGTCACATTTTCACTCAGACTGCAAGATAGAGAGAGATAAGGAGAGAGAGAGTGAGAAGAAGAGAGAGAGAGAAGGAGAGAGAGAGAGAAGGATAGAGAGAGAGCTTTTCTGTTTGATCTTCTCTTTCTTCTTTTTTTTGACAGAGAGAGAAACTTGATGCTTTCGCCAGCAGGTGCTTAATCCTCTTTGAATACTTTCTAGACGAGGAAACCACTTATCTCTCTCGCTCTATCTCTCTCTCGCTCTCTCTCTATCTCTCTCTCGCTCTCTCTCTCTCTCTCTCTCTCGCTCCGCCGCTCATATTGAAAGCAGCTAGCAGATAGATTTTCTTCTTCTTTCCAGTAGATTTATTTTCTAATGTTGAAGTTTAACACTTGAGCAACTTGCAATTCATCATCCCTTTCTTGTCGATAATCCAAGAAAGAGTCAATTTGGCTAAATGTGAATCTCTTTTCATTTATTTCTCACAGCAGCCCGATATCAGCGAAGCGGAGCGACAGAATCCCAGGTGAGAACAGAGGTGTAGACTAACAGTAAAATGCTTACTTACCTTTACCAACAATGCAAAGTTAAAGATAAGATAAAAAAATAAATAAAGATTTGAAATTGTGACACAAGGAATAAATACAGTGAATAGCAAATAACATTAATGAGTAAAAATAACATGGCTACATACAGGGAGTATTATTATCAAGTCTATGTGCAGACGTGGTGCATTGGTACCGCTTGCCATGTGGTAGCAGACAAAGCAGCCTACGGCTTGGATGGCCTTCCTCTGGGTGGCCTTCCTCTGACACTGCCTGGTATTGAGGTCCGGGATGGCAGGAAGTTCAGCCCCAGTGTTGTACTGGGCCGTACGCACTACCCTCTGTAGCGCCTTGCGGTCAGATGCCAAGCAGTTGCCATACCAAGCGGTGATACAGCCAGTCAAGATGCTCTCAATTGTGAAGCAGGAGAATTTTTGAGGATCTTAGAGCCCATGGCAAATTTTTTCAACCTCCTTAGGCCGAAGAGGCGTTGTCGTGCCTTCTTCACGACTGTGTTGGTGTGCTTGGACCATGTTAATTCCTTAGTGATGTGGACACCGAGGAATTTGAAGCTCTCGACCCGCTCCACTACAGCCCGGTCGATGTGAATAGTGGCGTGCTCGACCCTTTGTTCCACATTTTGCTGCCGATGCTACCGAAGGCGACAGAGACAGAGAGAGAGCTGGGAAGGGATTTAGGGGTGTCTCTGGCGGTGATATGGCGCCTAGCTTTGTGTCTGAAAAGCTGCCTGGCATATCGATCCCAAGGCCCTGTGATCTTTCATTACTCATCTGGTCAGAGCAGGCGTCTCATCAATCACACTGACTAACAGACTAACAGACTCAGACGTACACAGAGGAAATGAGAAAATAGCCGCAGGCTTGACGTCTTTCTCTAGACAAAGTTTAGAGTTTTGATCTGTGAGAGGAGTGTCATCCTGTCTGTCAGTTTAACCTTGCTACTGATGAGTGTCAGATGCACTGGGATTTACAACAGTTACTCTGAGACTCATAGAGCTGATACCTTATACAGAGGAGAGAAGTGAATTGATCAGCTGGGATGTACAGTACACAAAATGACCAAAAGTATGTGGACACCTGATTGTCGAACATCTCATTCCAAAATCATGGGCATTAATGTGGAGTTGGTCCCCCCATTGCTATTATTACAGCCTCCACTCGTTGGGGAAGCCTTTCCACTAAATGTTGGAACATTGCCGCGGGAACTTGCTGCCATTCAGCAATGAGCATTAGTGAGGTTGGGCACTGATGTTGGGCAATTAGGCAGTCGGCATTTCAATTCATCCCAAAGGTGTTCGATGTGGTTGAGGTCAGGGCTCTGTGCCGGCCAGTCAAGTTCTTCAACACCGATCTCGCTTTGTGAACAAGGGCACTGTCATGCTGAAACAGGAAAGGACCTTCCCAAAACTGTAGCCACAAAGTTGGAAGCACAGAATGATCTAGAATGTCATTGTGTGCTGTAGCGTTAAGATTTAAGGGGCTTAGCCCGAACCATAGAAAATAGCCCCAGACAATTTTTCCTCCTTCACCAAACTTTTCACTATGCATTGGGGCAGGTAACGTTCTCCTGGCATCCGCCAAACCCAGATTCGTCTGTCAGACTGTCAGATGGGGAAGCGTGATTCATCACTCCAGAGAAAGTGTTTCCACTGGTCCAGAGTCCAATAGCGGTGAGCTTTACACCACTCCAGCCGACGCTTGGCATTGCGCATAGTGGTCTTAGGCTTGTGTGCGGCTGCTCGACCATGGAAACCCATTTCATGAAGCTCCCGACGAACAGTTCTTGTGCTGATGTTGCTTCCGGAGGCAGTTTGGAACTCAGTAGGGAGTGTTGCAACCGAGGACAGACGATCACTCGGTGGTCCCATTCTGTGAGCTTGTGTGGCCTACCAGTTCACGGCTGAGCCGTTGTTGCCCCTAGACGTTTCCGCTTCACAATAACAGCACTTCCAGTTGACCGTAGCAGCTCTAGAAAGGTAGACATTTTACGAACTGACTTGTTGGAAAGGTTGCATCCTATGATGGTGCCACGTTGAAAGTCACTGAGCTCTTCAGTAAGGCCATTCTACTGCCAATGTTTGTCTGTGGAGATTGCAAGGCTGTGTGCTCAATTTTATACACCTGTCAGCAACAGGTGTAGCTGAAATAGCCGAATCCACTAATTTGAAGGCGTGTCCACATACTTTTGTGTATATATAGTGTATGTGAACAACCAATGCAAATTTGACATCCTGTCTCTAAGAGGGATGATGACACTACTTGACAAAATAACAAAGTAGCAGTTAAATGTGAAATTCAGTGGCATATCTATGGTACCAACACACATCCACTGAGGCTAGTCTGATCCTGAATTTACTAATATATTTCCATCCTGTGAGAGACGCAGACTCGATCTCGACCTTTAAGTCTTTATTAAAGACTCATCTCTTCAGTAAGTCCTATGATGGACTGTTGTCTGGCCCAGGAGTGTGAAGGTGAACGAAAAGGCACTGGAGCAACGAACTGCCCTTGCTGTCTCTGCCTGGCCGGTTCCCCTCTCTCCACTGGGATTCTCTGCCTCTAACCCTATTACAGGGGCTGAGTCACTGGCTTACTGGTGCTCTTCCATGCCGTCCCTAGGAGGAGTGCGCCACTTGAGCTGGTTGAGTCACTGACGTGATCTTCCTGTCTGGGTTGGCGCCCCCCCTTGGGTGGTGCCATGGGGGAGATCTTTGTGGGCTGAACTCGGCCTTGTCTCAGGATAGTAAGTTAGTGGTAGAAGATATCCCTATAGTGGTGTGGGGGCTGTGCTTTGGCAGGTGGATGGGGTTATATCCTGCCTGTTTAGCCCTGTCCGGGGGAATCGTTGGACGGGGCCACAGTGTCTCCCAACCCCTCCTGTCTCAACCTCCAGTATTTATGCTGCAATAGTTTATGTGTTGGGGGTTAGGGTCAGTCTGTCATATGTAGAGTATTTCTCCTGTCTTATCCGGTGTCCTGTATGAATTTAAGCATGTCTCTCTAATTCTCTCTCTCTCTTTTTTTTCTCTCTCTTGGAGGAACTGAGCCCTTGGACCATGCCTCAGGACTACCTGGCCTGATGACTCCTTGCTGTCCCCAGTCCAATTGGTCGTGCTGCTGCTCCAGTTTCAACTGTTGTGCCTGCGGCTAGGGAACCCTGTTCACCGGACGTGCTACCTGTCCTGTACCTGCTGTTTTCAACTCTTTAGAGACAGCAAGAGCGGAAGAGATACTCTGAATGATCGGCTATGAAAAGCCAACTGACATTTACTCCTGAGGTCCTGACTTGTTGCACCCTCTACAACCACTGGGATTATTATTATCTGACCCTGCTGGTCATCTATGAACGTTTGAACATCTTGGCCATGTTCTTTTATAATCTCCACCCGGCACAGCCAGAAGAGGACTGGCCACCCCTCATAGCCTGGTTCTTCTCTAGGTTTCTTCCTAGGTTTTAGCCTTTCTAGGGAGTTTTTCCTATCCACCGTGCTTCTACACCTGCATTGCTTGCTGTTTGGGGTTTTAGGCTGGGTTTCTGTACAGCACTTGTGACATCAGTTGATGTAAGAAGGGCTTTATAAATACATTAGAATGATTGATTGATTGATCCTTCCTTATCTCTCTTTCTTCTTCTCTTTCTCTCCCTTTCTCCCCCTCTTCTTACTCAATCTCCCCCTACTTCCTCTTCCTCCTTCACTCTCTCCCTATCTCTCTCTCTCCCTCCCTCTCTCTCTCTCCTACTAACGGAAATGGGAGTCATGCATTACAACAGAGCTGCTGTGGAACACAACCATCTGTCCACCATGTTGTCGAAGAGCAAAGTAAAGTAAAAAAACAGACACTGTGTTTCTCTTTGAACTGTTTTCATCTTGGACCATGAACATGTACATCAAGGGGACTTGCATAGGGCTGGGGCCAGAACCAGGGGGAAACAACGTAATTACCTCTCTCTCTCTCTCTCTCTCTCTCTCTCTCTCTCCCTCTCTCTCTCTCTCTCTCTCTCTCTCTCTCTCTCTCTCGCTCTCTCACTCTCCTGGAGAAGTTGGCAGACTCAGCATGCTATATTACCATTCCCAGAGTGCATTGGGGTGGGGGTTGTTTGACTGAAAGCCACATCTCCCCTTGGAAACCTCAGATCATGTTTGGAGTGTCAGCACCGCTGTTCCACTGTGTTTGTGTATGAGACACGTACTTGTAAACAACGTGTTTGTATGTGTGACTCTAAGAGCATAAGGTCTCTGTAGCGATAGCGTCAGACAACACGCCTGGAGAGTGTGTGGGAATGTTTCAGGAGGATAGAGCAAAGGATGGTTGGCTGCCGAACAACGTCTTCAATTATTGATCAACACGGTGCCCAAGTCCCATGTCCTAGTTTCATAATATCCTCCATGTCAACTCCGGAGTCGCACTGCTGTCACAGCCAATATTAACACTCAGTCACATGACAAAGGCCTAGTTTCATTCTATATGAGTGATATTTAGCTGATGATCATACAAATGGACTGCCATCACTCATCTACCTCAATACGAATGGACTGTCATCACTCAATCACCTCAATACAAATGGACTGCCATCACTCACACACCTCAATACAAATGGACTGCCATCACTCACACACCTCAATACAAATGGACTGCCATCACTCACACACCTCAATACAAATGGACTGCCATCACTCACACACCTCAATACAAATGGACTGCCATCACTCACACACCTCAATACAAATGGACTGCCATCACTCACACACCTCAACACAAATGGACTGCCATCACTCACACACCTCAATACAAATGGACTGCCATCACTCACACACCTCAATACAAATGGACTGCCATCACTCACACACCTCAATACAAATGGACTGCCATCACTCACACACCTCAATACAAATGGACTGCCATCACTCACACACCTCAATACAAATCGACTGCCATCACTCACACACCTCAATACAAATGGACTGCCATCACTCACACACCTCAATACAAATGGACTGCCATCACTCACACACCTCAATACAAATGGACTGCCATCACTCACACACATCAATACAAATGGACTGCCATCACTCACACACACCTCAATACAAATGGACTGCCATCACTCACACACCTCAATACAAATGGACTGCCATCACTCACACACCTCAATACAAATGGACTGCCATCACTCACACACCTCAATACAAATGGACTGCCATCACTCACACACCTCAATACAAATGGACTGCCATCACTCACACACCTCAATACAAATGGACTGCTATCACTCACACACCTCAATACAAATCGACTGCCATCACTCACACACCTCAATACAAATGGACTGCCATCACTCACACACCTCAATACAAATGGACTGCCATCACTCACACACCTCAATACAAATGGACTGCCATCACTCACACACCTCAATACAAATGGACTGCCATCACTCACACACACCTCAATACAAATGGACTGCCATCACTCACACACCTCAATACAAATGGACCGCCATCACTCACACACCTCAATACAAATGGACTGCCATCACTCACACACCTCAATACAAATGGACTGCCATCACTCACACACCTCAATACAAATGGACTGCCATCACTCACACACCTCAATACAAATGGACTGCCATCACTCACACACCTCAATACAAATGGACTGCCATCACTCACACACCTCAATACAAATCGACTGCCATCACTCACACACCTCAATACAAATGGACTGCCATCACTCACACACCTCAATACAAATGGACTGCCATCACTCACACACCTCAATACAAATGGACTGCCATCACTCACACACCTCAATACAAATGGACTGCCATCACTCACACACATCAATACAAATGGACTGCCATCACTCACACACACCTCAATACAAATGGACTGCCATCACTCACACACCTCAATACAAATGGACTGCCATCACTCACACACCTCAATACAAATGGACTGCCATCACTCACACACCTCAATACAAATGGACTGCCATCACTCACACACCTCAATACAAATCGACTGCCATCACTCACACACCTCAATACAAATGGACTGCCATCACTCACACACCTCAATACAAATGGACTGCCATCACTCACACACCTCAATACAAATGGACTGCCATCACTCACACACCTCAATACAAATGGACTGCCATCACTCACACACACCTCAATACAAATGGACTGCCATCACTCACACACCTCAATACAAATGGACCGCCATCACTCACACACCTCAATACAAATGGACTGCCATCACTCACACACCTCAATACAAATGGACTGCCATCACTCACACACCTCAATACAAATGGACTGCCATCACTCACACACCTCAATACAAATGGACTGCCATCACTTACACACCTCAATACAAATGGACTGCCATCACTCATGCACCTCAATACAAATTGACTGCCATCACTCACACAACTGAATACAAATGGACTGCCATCACTCATGTACCTCAACACAAATGGACTGCCATCACTCACACACCTTAATACAAATGGATTGCAATCACTCACACACCTCAATACAATTCGACTGCCATCACTTATCTACCTCAAAGGCTATGTCAAGTCAGTATAACATGGATCATACACTGATGTCTTCTGAAACAGCTGCACAGGCTTTTATACAGTTAAAGTTAGTATATTGCAATCTGTCTCCATATTTCCTTGGAGAGAAAAGGATATGAAAGAGTAATATTACAGAGACTGATGTTATCAGGCTCATGAGTAATAATCATGGCAATGTTGATCTATTCCACTGAGGTACTGGAACCTCAATATAGACCAATACATCCTAAACACACACACACACACACACACACACACACACACACACACACACACACACACACACACACACACACACACACACACACACACACACACACACACACACACACACACACACACACACACACACACACACACACACACACACACACACACACACCAGGTCAACCGGCCCTGTGTGCCTCTCATCTTCTCCCCCTGATACCACTGCCGGTTCCAAAATGACACCCTATTCCCTACATTGTACAACACCGGCTCCGACGCTCGTCAGATGTGGCAGGGCTTGCAAACTATTACGGACTACAAAGGGAAGTACAGCCGCAAGCTGCCCATTGACACAAGCCTACCAGATTAACTAAATAACTTCCATGCTCTCAGAAGCATGCATGAGAGCATCAGATGTTCCAGACGACTGTGTGATCACACTCTCCGTAGCCGATTTGAGAAAGACCTTTAAACAGGTCAACATTCACAAGGACACAGGGCCAGCCGGATTACCAGGACGTGTACTCCGAGCATGCGCTGACTAACTGGCAAGTGTCGTCAATGACATTTTCAACCTCTCCCTGTCCGAGTCTGTAATACCAACATGTTTCAAGCAGACCACCATAGTCCCTGTGCCCAAGAACACTAAGGTAACCTGCCTAAATGACTACCGACCCGTAGCACTCACATCTGTAGCAATGAAGTGCTTTGAAAGGCTGGTAATGGCTCACATCAACACCATTATACCAGAAACCATAGACCCACTCCAATTTGCATACCGCCCCAACAGATCCACAGATGATGCAATCTCTATTGCACGACATTGCCCTTTCCCACCTGGACAAAAGGAACACCTATGTGAGAATGCTATTCATTGACTACAGCTCAGCGTTCAACACCATAGTGCCCTCAAAGCTCATCACTAAGCTAAGGACCCTGGGACTAAACACCTCCCTCTGCAACTGGATCCTGGACTTCCTGATGGGCCGCCCCCAGGTGGTAAGAGCAGGTAACAACACATCTGCCACGCTGATCCTCAACACTGGGGCCCCTCAGGGGTGGGTGCTCAGTCCCCTCCTGTATTCCCTGTTCACCCATGACTGCATGGCCAAGCACGACTCCAACACCATCATTAAGTTTGCCAAAGACACAACCTGATCACCAACAACGATGAGACAGCCTATAGGGAGGAGGTCAGAAACCTGGCAGTGTGGTGCCAGGATAGCAACCTCTCCCTCAATGTGAAAAAGACAAAGGAGATGATTGTGGACTACAGGAAAAGCAGGACTGAGCATTCCCCCATTCTCATTGAAGGGGCTGTAGTGGAGCTGGTTGAGAGCTTTAAGTTCCTTGGTGTAAACATCACCAACAAACTATCATGATCCAAACACACCAAGACAGTCGTGAAGAGGACACAACAACGCCTATTCCCCCTCAGGAGACTGATTAGATTTGGCATGGGTCTTCAGATTCTCAAAAAACTCTACAGCTGCACCATCGAGAGCATCCTGACTGGTTGCATAACCGTCTGGTATGGCAACTGCTCTGACCGCAAGGCACTACAAAGGGTAGTGCGTACGGCCCAGTACATCACTGGGGCCAAGCTTCCTGGCATCCAGGACCTCTATTCCAGGCGGTGTCAGAGTAAGGTCCAAAACATTGCAAATAATCCAGCCAACCTAGTCACCCAGGGCCTCAACATCATGTTCTAACACTGTTGTGAGCAGAACCTAAGCAATCAGCATTAACTACTAGCAGGTGATGGTATTCTCAGACGAGCTCTAGCTAGCCGTTTCTACACAATAGGATGCATGTTCTCTTGTCTGGAATGGGCTTTTCAATTACCTACAACTTTTTCCATCTGAATCAAAGTGGGGAGGCTCAAGCGGGTAATGGAATTCATTGTGCGATTGCAGCATTAAAAAGCCTGTCTGATTGCCTGGTACTGTATGCTGGATCTGAAGGCTCCTTGGAAGGGTGGGAGAGAGACAGGGAGGGAGGGAGAATGGGAGAGAGAGAGACAGGGAGGGAGAATGGGAGGGAGGGAGAGAGACAGGGAGGGAGAATGGGAGGGAGGGAGAGAGACAGGGAGGGAGAATGGGAGGGAGGGAGAGAGACAGGGAGGGAGAATGGGAGGGAGGGAGAGAGACAGGGAGGGAGAGAGAATAGGAGGGAGGTAGAGACAGGGAGGGAGTGAGAATGGGAGGGAGAGAGACAGGGATGGAGGGAGAATGGAAGGGAGGGAGAGAGACGGGGAGGGAGGGAGAATGGGAGGGAGGGAGAGAGACAGGGAGGAAGAATGGGAGAATGGGAGGGAGGTAGAGACAGTGTGTGTTGAAGTGTTAGAGGTGTCAGGGAGGAGAGGAGTTGAGGGAAGGAGAGCAGGAGAGGCGAGGAAGATATGAGAGGAGAAGATGGGTGGAGTGTGTGTTGTGACGAGGGACCTATGGGTTTGGCTCATGCAGACAACAGATAGAAATAGGTAATGGAGAGTCAAGAAACAAGTAAAACTAAATAATTGCCCTTGTGCTGTCCAACATGGTCTATCTATTGACTATTGTTAGCTTTTTATTTTCAGAGTAAATAACTCAACGGACACTAGAGAAGCTTAACCAAGTTTAATTCTCCCCAAAGGGTTGATACAGCTGCATTCAGACATCACATGTTTCCACCACCACAAGTTATATTTACTCCAATTTAGGCACTCCTCCTTCTCTCCAGTCCTTCCATCTGTTATGGTCCACCAGGAAGAGGAAGTGATGGGTTAATAAACCATTCCTTCTCCATTAGGTCACCTGACATCAACCCCCTTGATGTCTAATCCAAAGCTCTCCACCCGTATCACCTATAGCAATCCTGTCACTACCTCCTGTCCACCCAGCACATTCCAAAGCCATCTGTCTCCTACAGATAACCATTAACTTCTGATGTAACAACCATTCTCTATCACCCCTCAGATACTATAGTATTACTTCTGATGTAACAACCATTCTCTATCACCCCTCAGATACTATAGTATTACTTCTGATGTAACAACCATTCTCTATCACCCCTCAGATACTATAGTATTACTTCTGATGTAACAACCATTCTCTATCACTCCTCAGATACTATAGTATTACTTCTGATGTAACAACCATTCTCTATCACCCCTCAGATACTATAGTATTACTTCTGATGTAACAACCATTCTCTATCACCCCTCAGATACTTTAGTATTACTTCTGATGTAACAACCATTCTCTATCACCCCTCAGACACTATAATATTACTTCTGATGTAACAACCATTCTCTATCACTCCTCAGATACTATAGTATTACTTCTGATGTAACAACCATTCTCTATCACTCCTCAGATACTATAGTATTACTTCTGATGTAACAACCATTCTCTATCACCCCTCAGATACTATAGTATTACTTCTGATGTAACAACCATTCTCTATCACCCCTCAGATACTATAGTATTACTTCTGATGTAACAACCATTCTCTATCACCCCTCAGATACTATAGTATTACTTCTGATGTAACAACCATTCTCTATCACCCCTCAGATACTATAGTATTACTTCTGATGTAACAACCATTCTCTATCACCCCTCAGATACTATAGTATTACTTCTGATGTAACAACCATTCTCTATCACCCCTCAGATACTATAGTATTACTTCTGATGTAACAACCATTCTCTATCACTCCTCAGATACTATAGTATTACTTCTGATGTAACAACCATTCTCTATCACTCCTCAGATACTATAGTATTACTTCTGATGTAACAACCATTCTCTAAAACTCCTCAGACACTATAGTATTACTTCTGATCTATCATGTTTCTAGTATAGAAATGTTCAAAGTTTACCCCAGAATCCAACACTATATACACCAAAAGATACGTCCCTCATCACAACACCGAGACATCTGAACACCAACGTGCACAGAAATACCCAGCTTTTTTTAGACAGCGTCTCAAAAGGATTTCGTGCCGAGGTATACTCTCTCTCTCTCCCTCTCTGTCTGTGTGGCATGTCCTGGGTAAGCTTTACCTGCAGCTATCTACATTCCCTGGCGTGATACTGTGTGAGTCACTACCAACACATCAGTCCCCGGGCTGCAGGGAGCTTTATTATGGGTTTAAGAGGAGAGGGGACATACAGTACAGTGCTTATACAATCTTCTAGAACACACCACAACACACAGTGACCATGCTACAAGTTATAGCGCTTCACCGGTGATTCTTCGCGGTAGGTTTAATCACTTTTTAAACAGTTAAGTTTAAAATGTTGCTGTGCTGTTATAAAACTCGGAGCTTTTGTTAACAAAGTGTTAATACGTAAGCTTCTTGGCTGGAGCCTCTGTAACTACGGAAATGCTCAGTGCTTTTCTGTTTTATGCTTTGCATAAGCAGTAGTCCTTAAACGGTCTATACCAATTTGAGAAAAATGGGTATTAACGGTTCTCTAGTCTATAATGAGGGAATTATTCAGAGCGTCCTAAAGCTCAGCCATTTAAATCGTCCATTTTATTAGATTATTAGACAAACTGGATAAGAAACAATGTGATAATTTCAGCTCGACCAAAACAAGCCTTGAGCTAGCTGTTCAGAGATGGAGAAAGAGAGAGAGAGAGAGAGAGAGAGAGAGATGGATAGAGAGAGGGAGAGAGACAGAGAGAGAGAGATGGATAGAGAGAGGGAGAGAGACAGAGTGAGAGATGGAGAGAGAAAGATGGAGTGAGAGGCAGAGCGAGAGAGTGATTAAAATTAGACCTCTGAATCTTTACTTTCTTTAAAATAATCTTTCATTACTGCTACAAGGCCCCAAAACGTCCAGCAAAAAATATACCATTACATCCGATGTTACTAGTACAGAAGCATAGAAATAGAATGACTAGAATGACCACAACGGGATATTTATTTCCTATTTCTATGGTACCAACTAGCCTTACCAACAGGTTTTGTATAATATCAAGGCATAATACAAATAGATGCTTTAAAGATTAGAGGATTACAGAAAAAAACATGTGATTAATAGTTTGCATGACTCCAATGACTTAAAAACCAGATAACGCCTGTTCTCTGTACCTTTTCCAATTCCATTCTTCCTTCTCATTATAAACCTATCAGCTCCAAAGAGCAGTCCCACAGAGCCCTCTTGGCCATGTCTTCGCAATGGTAGCTAGCTAATCTTCAACGTCCTACTGTGTGCTATTGCACCGTCGCTGATCCTACAACATACATCAGCTTATTATCCTAAAGGCTAAAGGATCCCTGAGGGGCTGGATAATTGGGGAAGACCTTTGGTTAGACTTTAGTCCGGTCACTGTGCACACACACACACACACACACACACACACACACACACACACACACACACACACACACACACACACACACACACACACACACACACACTCACACACACACACACACACACACACACACACACACACACACACACACACACACACACACACACACACAGAGAGACAAGCACAGACACATACTGTAAAACTTGTACTCTTTTCTATTTAGTTGAGCAGCAGCTGCCATTTTGAATCATTATCTATAATGAATCATGGATGGATAATGGCTTTATTGAAGGCACTGTGTTTGGAGGTCTTGGGCTATCAATGAGCTAAGGTCATTATTATCTAACCTTTACGTAAGTCATTGAGAACCAATTCTATTCTACAACAATTTGCTGACATTTCCATTCAACCAATACAGGATGTAAATATATATAGTACATCTCTTAAAATCTACAAGAGAAACCTATTGGAATTATCAGCAAAATTATTAGCCTGTGTTGAAATGGAGGGCATACTATGAATATTTGTGGCATTAATTTGTAAAATAAAATGATATTTTATGATAAATTAATTTGTGATCTGACAGGAATGAAGACCTTTGCTGCTAACGACTTGGAGGCAATTTAAAACTGAGATGAAGCTTGGCTGGAGAAAGACAGCCAGCTCTGATAAAAAAAAATGCTTTGATTTCCTTCCTATCGAGGTTTCTGCATTTACCAAACCAGATAAAGTGAAGAGAGGCATTTTCCATCTTTTCATCTCTGACCACACTCCTCTTCTTTTCCTGCTTGCTTTCTCTCTCTCTCTCTCTCTCTCTCTCTCTCTCTCTCACACTCGCTTTCTCTCTCTCTCTCGCTCTCTCTCTCGCTCCTGCTTCTCTCTCTCAGACACACACATTCCTGTAGACTGTAAAGCAGCTGAAATCGGTGCATGGCCTTCATGTTGTGTGAACAGATGGCGAGGTTGGAGCAGTATACATCCAACAGCTCGTTGCAACACGCTCACTCCAGAGATGAGGGGAGTCTTTAAGGATAGACAGGCACTCAATCTGTTGGCGGAGTAGTATCCTCTCTTCATCCTGGTCTCCCTCTCTCCTCAACATCACTACTTTCACACCACATCAACACATTCCTCTGCCACCTTTCCAAGGAACTTTGGTAAATCTATAGTCGGTGGCCATCTTTACTGATTATTATGTAAATAAATAAACAACAACAACAACAGCATAAGGACGTCATGAGATATTAATGTTGGGATGCACAGCTGATTCACACAGGGTTTCCATGACGCAGTGACACACATGTCAGACAGACATGGTTTTATGAACTATTTATGGCTGGGAGTTATTAAGATTCACTTCGTTGTGAGAGAATAGTGTGACAGATAAATGTAGAAGACAAGGGACGTACTGTGATATGTATTATAGATGTGCCTCTGTTAGAAACGTACGATGTGCGTCAACCATTTTCATTGCGGGTCACTGTTTAGAAACATCACAACAGTTTAACTCTGGTCCCGGAGTCAATCAATAATGTAATTATCAGCTTAGAACCACGGAGAAGTATCAATAAATGAAATATTAGCTTAGAACCAGAGAGAAGTATCAATAACTGAAATAACAGTTTAAAACCAGAGAGAAGTATCAATAAATGAAATATTAGCTTAGAACCAGAGAGAAGTATCAGTAACTGAAATATTAGTTTAAAACCAGAGAGAAGTATCAGTAACTGAAATAACAGTTTAAAACCAGGGAGAAGGGACATTACTTTAACTACTACAGTAAGGAGTCACTGTAAATACACTGAGGCCCCTGAAAAGCTGTCAATTTAGTAGTAAAATTAACAATGTAGTGCTGGATGTGGTCTCCCTGTCGAGGGTTAGATAGGAGCACAGTGTAGACTGAAGGGTTAGTCCCGTGTGGCTCAGTTTGTAGAGCATGGCACTTGCAAAGGCTATAGGGCACACAGTAGTAGTCTAAAAGATAGCTTACGATGTGTAGCATGATGTAGTCCCCTAGTCGTGGAGCGCTGTCGATGCGAACCAGGATTCCATCCTTGATGGTGGTGCTGAAGCCCACAGCCAGACGGTCGGTACGCGTGCTGGGCCTCTCGTTGTTAGGCCATGTATACGTAATCAGACCCCCGCCCTTACCGAAGATATACGTGGTACCAGCTGCAGAGAGACAGAGAGAGATGTAGATAGCGAAATCAATGCCCAAGTTGAAAAACATCACCTCATGGAAAGAGAGAGAGAGAGAGAGAGAGAGAGAGAGAGAGAGAGAGAGAGAGAGAGAGAGAGAGAGAGAGGGGGAGGGAGGGAGGGAGGGAGGGAGGGGGGGAGGGAGGCGAAAGGAGGAGGGAGGGAGGGGGGCGAGAGAGAGAGAGAGAGAGAGAGAGAGAGAGAGAGAGAGAGAGACCGAAAGAGAAAAAGAGAAGTACAAGCTTATCGGTCTAGAACACTAATACTTGGGGTTAATCCATGACATGAATTGAAATTGGCCACAGAAATCTGAATTTGAATTGAAATGGAATTAAAGGAAGTAGAATTGAATTATAACCAATTCAAATAAATTCAACTGAGACATGTAACATGTGAGTCTGATTCCTTTGACCAATACCTCAATACATATACTATTTAAAATATTAGGTTGATGATAACTCTGTATTTTTGTCATGAGGTGTTAAGTTGTTCCGTTCTATTCTGGAGTGTTTTAACTTAATGCATTCTGGGATATATACGTGCATTTTTATTTATTTAATAACATCTAAGTGAATTAGGAATTATTATAGACAACCTACACAATTATATAACAATATTTTCAGACCACTGTAATTATTTAAAACTTAATAAAAATACATTTAAAAAAATAAATGTAAGAATGTAACAACATAGTATTGGTAACCATAAATTCTGTCAAAATAAATGTGATTTATGGAATACATTATCCATTTGAATTTCAATTAATTAACATCTGTGGGGTTTGGCCAATTCAAAGTCAATTCAAATTCAATAAATTAATTGGAATTTAAGACCAATTTCTAACTCAATTCAGAAATGACCCCAACCCAGACACCAAGGATGGTACGGTCACATTTTCACATTTGTCCTCCAAAGCGGATTCACCTTGTTTGGGATAAAGGCCATAAAACCAAATCCTCCCAAATCACATAGTCAATGGTGTAAAGGCAAAGTCCTCCATGTTCTAAATTCTAATCGTATTCAGAAAGTCTACCACATGAGGTGGGAGACTACAGATCCCAGGGTGCATTTTCTGACCTAAAGCAACTCTTTAAAATAGTCCCTGCCTGGGAATAACAGGCGCAGGGGCCAACAATCGAATAAGTCTCCCAATCCTCATGTATTAAACATAAGCCTGCAAACCAAGAACAAAGGCTGGTAGTAGGAAAAAAATCGAAGAACCTTCCTCTGGTTTAATTGAACATATGCAGAGTGAGAAAAAGGGTACAAAGCCTGAAATACATGATCTACTAGAGAGAGAGACACATACACACAGACAGAGACACAGACACATACAGAGAGAGACATAGGCAGACAGAGACATAGGCAGACAGAGAGACAGACAGAGAGAGACACATACAGAGAGAGACAGACAGAGAGCGACACAGACAGACAGAGAGCGACACACAGACAGAGAGAGATAGACACAGACAGAGATAGACACAGACAGACATAGATAGACACAGACAGACATAGATAGACACAGACAGACAGAGAGAGACACACAGACAGAGAGAGATAGACACAGACAGAGAGAGAGCCACACAGACAGAGATAGACACAGACAGACATATAGAGAGAAATTCAAAGTTAGGGTGCATTGTATTTAAACCTACAAAACAGCCCGCTTAAGACGTCACTATTAAGCCATCAGGATCTATAGAAATCCTCAGCCTGCTCACTCACTGTAAACATCATCAAGAGATCAAAGAGACCTTTAGCTGAGTGCCTGATAGATCAATAGGCTGGAGCTACTGTTTGGACGGAGCTATTCACAACCACTCGGGCTCTGACAGGCTGTGTCTACGTGTGTGTGGGTGGGAGTGTTGTGTGTTCGTATGTGGGTGGGTGTGTGTATGTAACAAGAACCACAGTGCTATAAGTGCAGACTGAAGGCGATGGCAGATAAAACTTGCAGGGGGTCAATTGCTAGTGTAATAGAGAATGTGGCCTTCTTCCCCATCTCTCCATCAGTGTATTACTGATCCAGCTCTCAATCTTTAACCTCCAACATCTGTCTGGGTGGTCGGAAACAATCTGGTCTATCTGAGTGGCCAGAAACAATCTGGTCTATCTGAGTGGTCAGAAACAATCTGGTCTATCTGAGTGTCCAGAAACAATCTGGTCTATCTGAGTGTCCAGAAACAATCTGGTCTATCTGAGTGGCCAGAAACAATCTGGTTTGTCCTGCAGACTGAAGACCCAAGAGACTCAGGAACATACGGATGTAGAACTAGAGGGAAGAGAGAGAGAGAGGGAAGAGAAAGAGCAAGCGAGGGAGAGAGAGAGAGAGAGGAGGGAAAGAGAGAGAGAGGGAAGAGAAAGAGCAAGCGAGAGAGAGAGGGAGAGAGAGAGGAGGGAGAGAGAGGGAAGAGAAAGAGCAAGCGAGAGAGAGAGGGAGAGAGAGAGGAGGGAAAGAGAGAGATGTGATCGAAGCCACCAGGTAACTGTCTCTAACCTGCCTTCAGGCACAGATATAAGACCATGTAATAAACACACTCTACTGGAACCTATTGGACTTGATTAGACACTATTAGATGTTTTGTAAGTCCAAGCCAGAACGGTCCATAGGGAAGGCGCTTATGTCCTGTTTCTATAGCATGAGGCAGCATAATGTACAGACGTGGACAGGACACTTATGTAAGATTTTTAGTCCTACATATAATATAGATATTTATCTTCAGCCCTTCATATTGTATACAATGAGCATTCTTCAAAATGGTATAGTTCACATTTTACTTCCTGGCCAAAACCCAGGAAGCTCTGGCTCATACTGTCAAACAGTAAGACAGTTGTAAGCCTTCAGCTAGGTCAGGCTGGATCTGGCCTTGCTTTGTCATACCTGAAATGTCCCCTCCCTCCCTCCCTCCATCCCTTCTTGCCAGCTGAATTCAGATCAGTCGTGGAGTAAAATGTAGCTATAGTGTGCGTTTATGTACTATATGTGTGTGTGTGTGTGTGTGTGTGTGTGTGTGTGTGTGTGTGTGTGTGTGTGTGTGTGTGTGTGTGTGTGTGTGTGTGTGTGTGTGTGTGTGAGAGAGTGTATGTACTATGTGTGTGTGTGTGTGTGTGTGTGTGTGTGTGTGTGTGTGTGTGTGTGTGTGTGTGTGTGTGTGTGTGTGTGTGTGTGAGAGAGTGTATGTACTATATGTGTGTGTGTGTGTGTGTGTGTGTGTGTGTGTGTGTGTGTGTGTGTGTGTGTGTGAGCGTGTATGTACTATATATGTGTGTGTGTATGTGTGTGTGTGTGTGTGTGTGTGTGTGTGTGTGTGTGTGTGTGTGTGTGTGTGTGTGTGAGCGAGAGCGTATGTACTATATGTGTGTGTGTGTGTGTGAGAGAGAGCGTATGTACTATATGTGTGTGTGTGTGTGTGAGAGAGAGCGTATGTACTATATGTCAGTGTGTGTGTATGAGTGTGCGCGCTACGGTTCAGTATTTTTCTGTGGATGGCTTACATAGGTTATTTACTTTAAAAAATATATTTTTTTTTCATTGAATACCTGAAACACAATACCCCCGCCAAGAAGAAAAAATGTAAATTATAAATACAATGAATTCCATTCCCCACCCCCCAAGAACCCCCCAGTGCACCAACAACCAAGACAATGAACTAAAGAGAAAAAAGGAAAAGACAGAAGAAAACAGCAAACAACGCAAAAATTAAAAATGTAATGAATTTTTTTTATTTATTTAGAAATAAAATAAATTAAAACAAAGACCATCAATGACAACTGAAATCATAACAGCAATGCCAACTGTATGTCTTTGTATGCATGTCTGAGACTATTACATGTATGTGTGTGTTCTTGTAGGTGCTTATTTGAATGAGAGCGTGTGTATATGCATGTGTACAAACATCTGCACGGCATCAGCCTCAGGCAAACCGGCATTAGTTGTAAAAACAATGCCCCTCAGTGTCAATCAAACAAACTTTGAATTATGTCTTATTTTGACAATTTTTTTAAACTTTAACTTTGACCATCTGTCTCCCGCACAGCAACTCCACTCCCACTTGTCTCCAATTCCACATCCCAACCCTCAGCTTCCCTCAGCCCATCTCATCTATCTCTGCTGGCCACCCACTTCAGGTTTGTATGCAACACATATCTTTCAACTATGCCGTGATGTTTAACGTACAATTTTTATCTATCTAATCGAATAGAATCCACAGATTGCGAGTTGAAGATAAATACTTTTACTAAGAGTATTAGTATATCAGTAATTGACTGACCCGGTCTCTCCAGATCTCCTAAAGAGAACATCTGCCTAAAATAATTAGCATTCTCTTTTAAAATATAATTCGGAGAATCATAGATGACTCTGTCTTCAGTAACGAGTTTCTACAAATTCTTTTTGTTAGCGTTCCTGTATTGGAGATTCAGGAAGAATTTTGTGCATTTTTCTCCATACTCCATCCAGTTTGCTTTATTTTTGTAATAGATTACATTAGATCGTTGTTGAATAAGTTCCTGAAGTTCTTTTTGTTTTTCCTCTAACTTATTTTGTATCTCCGTAGTATCGTTTTTATTGCTGTCTACCTGTACTATTAGTTCATGGATTTCCCTTGTTAGTCTTGTCTCTTTAGCCAGAAACAGCTTTTTTATTATTGATGAATATTGAATTGAATGAGCTCTGAAGGTACATTTAAAGGTATCCCAAACAATAAGGGGATTTGCTGAACATATATTATACTGGAAAAATTCAGTTATAAATGATCTTGTCTAAGTTAAAAAGAAGTTGTCCTCCAGTAAACTTTGATAAAATGTCCAATATTCCCATCCCCGTGGAAAATCTATAGTAGTTATGTGAATGCCAATTAGATGATGACGCGATCGCATTCTGTCTCCTATTAATGCTTTTTTAACCTTTGACGCAAGAGAGAAAGAGACAAGAATGTAGTCAAGACGACTAGCTTGATTAAGTCCCCTCCATGTATATCTCACTCCGTCTGGGTTTTTTAGTCTCCAACAATCCACTATTTCTAATGTGTCCATAATATTTGTGATTTCCTTAACTAGGATAGGGGGCAGTATTTTCACATCCGTATAAAAAATGTACCCGATTTAATCTGGTTATTACTACTGCCCAGAAACTAGAATATGCATATAATTGTTTGATTTGGATTGAAAACACCCTAAAGTATAACAGAACTCATATGGCAGGCAAAAACCTGAGAAGATTCTGTACAGGAAGTGCCCTCTCTGACCATTTCTTGGCCTTCTACACTCTCTTTATTGAAAACTGAGGATCTCTGCTGTAACGTGACACTTCCTAAGGCTCCCATAGGCTCTCAGAAGGCGGCAGAACATTGAATGATGACTTTGCAGACCATGGCTGAAAAACAGTAGCGCATTTGGTAAGTGGTCGATCTGAGAACAATGAGACGGGGGCGCGCGTGCACGTGAAGAGTCCATTTTAGATTTTGAGTCTTTGAACGAAAACAGGGTTTCCCGGTCGGAATATTATCGCTTTTTTACGAGAAAAATCGCATAAAAATTGATTTTAAACAGCGTTTGACATGCTTCGAAGTACGATAATGGAATATTTCAAAAAAAAAAATCACGATACGCGTCCGCGCGTCACCGTTCGGATAGTGTCTTGAACGCAAGAACAAAACAGAGGATATTTGAACATAACTATGGATTATTTTGAACCATAACAACATTTGTGGATGAAGTAGAAGTCCTGGGAGTGCATTCTGACGAAGAACAGCAAAGGTAATCCAAATTTTCTTATAGTAAATCTGACTTTGGTGAGTGCCAAACTTGGTGGGTGTCAAAATAGCTAGCCCGTGATGGCGAGCTATCTACTCAGAATATTGCAAAATGTGCTTTTGCCGAAAAGCTATTTTAAAATCGGACACCGCGATTGCATAAAGGAGTTCTGTATCTATAATTCTTAAAATAATTGTTATGTTTTTTGTGAACGTTTATCGTGAGTAATTTAGTAAATTCACCGGAAGTTTGCGGTGGGTATGCTAGTTCTGAACATCACATGCTAATGTAAAAAGCTGGTTTTTGATATAAATATGAACTTGATTGAACAAAACATGCATGTATTGTATAACATAATGTCCTAGGAGTGTCATCTGATGAAGATCATCAAAGGTTAGTGCTGCATTTAGCTGTGGTTTTGGTTTTTGTGACATTATATGCTAGCTTGAAAAATGGGTGTCTGATTATTTCTGGCTGGGTACTCTGCTGACATAATCTAATGTTTTGCTTTCGTTGTAAAGCCTTTTTGAAATCGGACAGTGTGGTTAGATTAACGAGAGTCTTGTCTTTAAAATGGTGTAAAATAGTCATATGTTTGAGAAATTGAAGTAATAGCATTTCTAAGGTATTTGAATATCGCGCCACGGGATTCCACTGGCTGTTGAGTAGGTGGGACGATTTCGTCCCACATACCCTAGAGAGGTTAAAGGCACGGTGATGATAGTTTGTAGAGTGATTACCTTTACGGTCCATTGAGTTACTTAACACTGTGTTATAGTCTCCTACCATAATTATTTGATAATTTCTTGCCTGTAAATTCAATAAATTGGTATAAATGTTTTCGAAGAAGTATGGATCATCCTGATTTGTACACAAAAAAATGCATGAAATGAAATGTATGAAATGTATGAAAATGTATGCATTCACTACTGTAAGTCGCTCTGTATAAGAGCATCTGTTAAAAATTTGGACCATATATATTAAAGAGCCAAATCTCTTTTTCGTTCACTTTCATATTCAAAAGGAGTTTCCTTGCACATTCAGATCGAAATATTTGTTAATTAATTTCATGACACCTTTTGAGTTCCTTTGTCCATGACATAACATTACTCTATAGAATTCAAGAAATAGGTTCTAGCTACATTTGTTTTCTTCCCTTGCCTTTTTGCCTGTGAGCCAATGCCACAGATGTTAGAAAATTGAGACAAGATCTTGTGTGTAGTAGGTTGATGTGTATGACATTGGATGTGATATAGTGAGAGTGTGTACAAAATCTGTATAAGAGTAAGACTATAATGTGTGCTGTCCAAATGTGTTATTATGTTATTATTCCCCAATGCCCCTATTCTGATATCTTCCCCTTGCTTGTTGTAAACATATATAAACTTGTAGACAAATACATTAAAAAGATAGACAAACAATAAACACAATAAATTAGAAAACAGTTCTCGACAATAGAGAGAGAGGGAGAGAAGAGAAGAGAAAAGAGAGAAAGAGAGAGTGAGAGAAGAGAGCGAGATCAGGTGTGTGTGTGTATGTATAAGTCGGTATGTGTAAGTGAGCATGTAATTGAGTACATGTGTGTTCATATCAACTTCATAATGTTCAGATATTTTTACAGTTCCCATACTTTCTCTTTTACGTAACCTGAAGTCCCTGTAGAATTTAGTACAGCCATTGTGTTATGGAGCTGTCTCGGAATAGCTTTCCATCTATAACGAGTTTGTCCACAATGAGAAAGGCACGCTTACCCTTCTCCCTTTGTTGCCTTTGTACCGGATACAGTCTCTTACGATGTTCGTTTATCTCCCTTGGAAATTGGTCATTGAGACTGAATTTGGCCCCTTTAAGCTCTCTTCCCCTGATTTTGATCTGCTCCTTTTGTTGGTAGTGTTCAAATGTTGCGATGATTGGTCGGGGACCATTGGTCTTGTCGCTCCGAGCTTCAAGTCTGTGTACTCGGTAGAAAGCCACCTTGTTTACAGTATCTATAGGAAGTTTCAAGGTGGATTGCATGAATTCTCTGATCACGCACTCTGGATTATTGGATGCGTCCTCAGGAATCCTCAACAAAATGTGATTTTCACACATGCTACGACCTCGTATGTCTAGTAGCGACTCCCTCATCACTCTGTTTTCCCTGAGTAGAGAATCAATGTTGGAATTGTGGATTTTTACCTTGGCTGTGAGAGCCTTGTTTTCTCCTTGGAGTGTGAGAATTTCACTCTGGCTAAACTCCATACTCCCCCTCAGCCCTGCTACCTCCTCACACAACTTTTCCAGTGTTGCATGGATTCCAGCGAGAGCACTAGCCTCTGCTTCAATGGTAAATAAATTGTCTGTGTCTGTAGATTAATCTGTTTTTCTTTTTTTTGTCGGGTTAAAGTTCTTTTGTGAGGTAGTTGGATCTTTCCATGAAGGAGTATGTTGTTCCTCCATAGCATAAAGCTGTTGGTACTCGTCGATTTCCCTCAGGATCTCCTTAGAATCCAGGTTGGCTCTTTACTGCAACCAGTTGTTTTACGAAAAGATAACAATGAGTCTTTCCCACAACGACGACAGGTGTCTGTAGTACAGCCAGCTAGCACTTGCAGAATCGACACAAAAAAATGGAACACAAACTTGCAGTCCCAGCCGTAAAGGCCAACGGCGTTGTGGAATCCTTAGCAACACAACTTTAGTTCTGATTAAAATAGATTTAATGAAAACATTTTTATATAAACAACAAACCGAGTGTAGACAGTACAGTGTTCTGTTGTGCTCTGATGACGTATCTGATGACGTATCGCTATCTACTTTGTTTCTACTTCCATAGGTTTTAATGCCTCTCCTCTCCTCTCCTCTCCTCTCCTCTCCTTTCCATTCTTCTTCTCTCCTCCCTCTCTCCAAGCCAGTTCATGCCCCAGTGAGTCTAATTTACCTGAATTTCAGCAACTTCATTACCAAAGTCATTAGATTACAATTTAGCATTTTTAAATGTTTACCATATTTTAGCATAATACTGGTGACTTCACCTCTAATTATTTTCTATAGTATGATGGCTGTATTTATAGTGAACTTCATAGACTACTATTCCTGTGCTTTAACCCGGAGGTGCTGGCTTACACAAGATCCTCCAGGAGTTTAGAGCACATGAACCCTGAAGATCAGAGAGAATTAGACAAAATCAGCACAACTCAACACTGAGTGGGACTCAGAGAGGATGCTTCAATGGTGATGATAACTCTACTGCATTACCATGCCTCAGCAACGGAGCACTAATGACTTGTCTGCAAGGTCTGAGACGACCACCTCGCTAATACGGACTCACAGAGAGACAATTAACTAAACTAAAAGCCTCCACTCACACACACACAGAGAGAGAGAGAGAGAGAGAGAGAGAGAGAGAGAGAGCAACTTCATGCAGGGAGATAGGGAGAGCGAGAGAGGGAGAGAGAGGGGGAGAGAAGAGAGAGAGAAGAGAGAGAGAGAGAGGGAGAGAGAAGAGAGAGAGAGAGAGAGAGAGAGAGAGAGAGAGAGAGAGAGAGAGAGAGAGAGAGAGAGAGAGGAAATCTGTTTTTTTCCCAACCCATATATATGTTTATTTATCTTCCCTTTTGTACTTTAACTAATTGCACAGAATATGACATTTGAAATATGTAATTTTTACTGTTAATTTGAATTGTTTATTTCACTTGCTTTGGCAATGTAAACATATGTTTCCCATGCCAATAAAGCCCTTACATTGAATTGAATTGAGAGAGAGAGAAGAGAGAGACCAGAGAGAGAAAAAAAGAGAGCACGAGAGAGAGAGAGAGGGTGTGGGCATGCAGAGAGAGGGAGAGTGATAGAGGGAGAGAGAGAGAGAGAGAGAGAGAGAGAGAGAGTGTAATGTTTAATGTACATTTTTATTGTTTCTTTGACTTTTGTTTATTATCTACTTCACTTGCTTTGGCAATGTTAACATATGTTTCCCATGCCAATAGAGCCCTTAAATTGTAATTGAAATTGAGAGAGAAGAGAGACCAGAGAGAGAGACAGAGAGGAGAGTGACACCAGAGAGAGAGAAGAGGGCGCAAGAGAGAGACCAGAAAGAGAGAGAAGAGAGAGAGAGAAGAGATAGCACGAGAGAGACCAGAGAGAGAGAGAAGAGAGAGCGCGAGAGAGATGAGAGGGAGAGAAGAGCCAGAAGAGACAGTGTGAGAGAGCGACCAGAGAGAGAGACCAGAGAGAGAGAAGAGATAGACCAAGGAGAGAGAGAAGAGAGAGACCAGAGAGAAGAGAGAGAACAGAAAGAGAGAAGAGAGAGACCAGAGAGAGAGAGAAGAGAGACCAGAGAGAGAGACCAGAGAGAGACCAGAGAAAGAGACCAGAGAGAGACCAGAGAGAGAGAGTGGGAAGAGAGAGACCAGAGAGAGACCAGAGAGAGAGATCAGAGAGAGAGAAAGAGACCCGAGAGAGAGAGAAGAGAGAGACCAGCGAGCGAGAGACCAGGGAGATAGAGAGAGAGAGAAGAGTGACACCAGAGAGAGAGAGAAGAGAGCCCAAGAGAGAGACCAGAAAGAGAGAGAAGAGAGAGAGAAGAGAGAGAATAGATAGCACGATAGAGACCAGAGAGAGAGAAGAGAGAGTGCGAGAGAGAAGAGATAGTGTGAGAGAGTGACCAGAGAAAGAGAGAGACCAGAGAGAGTGAAAAGAGATAGACCAAGGAGAGAGAGACGAGAGAGACCAAAGAGAGAGACCAGAGAGAGAGAGAGAGAGAAGAGTGACACCAGAGAGAGAGAAGAGCACGCAAGAGAGAGACCAGAAAGAGAGAGAAGAGAGAGAGAGAAGAGAGCACGAGAGAGACCAGAGAGAGAGAAGAGAGAGCGAGAGAGAGATGAGAGGGAGAGAAGAGAGAGAAGAGACAGTGAGAGAGCGACCAGAGAGAGAGAAGAGAGAGCGCGAGAGAGATGAGAGGGAGAGAAGAGAGAGAAGAGACAGTGTGAGAGAGCGACCAGAGAGAGAGACCAGAGAGAGAGAAGAGATAGACCAAGGAGAGAGAGAAGAGAGAGACCAGAGAGAAGAGAGAGACCAGAAAGAGAGAAGAGAGAGACCAGAGAGAGAGAGAAGACAGACCAGAGAGAGAGACCAGAGAGAGACCAGAGAAAGAGACCAGAGAGAGACCAGAGAGAGAGTGGGAAGAGAGAGACCAAAGAGAGACCAGAGAGAGAGATCAGAGAGAGAGAAAGAGACCCGAGAGAGAGAGAAGAGAGAGACCAGCGAGCGAGAGACCAGGGAGAGAGAGAGAGAGAAGAGTGACACCAGAGAGAGAGAGAAGAGAGCCCAAGAGAGAGACCAGAAAGAGAGAGAAGAGAGAGAGAAGAGAGAGAAGAGATATCACGATAGCACGATAGAGACCAGAGAAACAGAAGAGAGAGTGCGAGAGAGAAGAGATAGTGTGAGAGAGTGACCAGAGAAAGAGAGAGACCAAAGAGAGAGAGAAGAGATAGACCAAGGAGAGAGAGACGAGAGAGACCAAAGAGAGAGACCAGAGAGAGAGAGAAGAGTGACACCAGAGAGAGAGAAGAGCACGCAAGAGAGAGACCAGAAAGAGAGAGAAGAGAGAGAGAGAAGAGAGCACGAGAGAGACCAGAGAGAGAGAAGAGAGAGCGCGAGAGAGATGAGAGGGAGAGAAGAGAGAGAAGAGACAGTGAGAGAGCGACGAGAGAAGAGAGAGACCAGAGAGAGAGAAGAGAGAGACCAGAGAGAGAGAAGAGAGAGAGAGAAGAGAGCGACCAG
The DNA here is from genome assembly GCF_901001165.1 of Salmo trutta. Classification (NCBI taxonomy): domain Eukaryota; kingdom Metazoa; phylum Chordata; class Actinopteri; order Salmoniformes; family Salmonidae; genus Salmo; species Salmo trutta. The sequence continues at coordinate 9,576,634 of NC_042957.1, read as the reverse complement.
AGAGAGAAGAGATACCAGAGAGAGAGACCAGAGAGAGACCAGAGAGAGAGACCAGAGAGAGACCAGAGAGAGAGACCAGAAAAAGACCAGAGAGAGACCAGAGAGAGACCAGAGAGAGAGACAAGAGAGAGAGTGAAGAGAGAGACCAGAGAGAGAGACCAGAGAAAGAGACCAGAGAGAGAGAGAAGAGATAGACCAAGGAGAGAGAGAAGAGAGAGACCAAAGAGAGAGTCCAGAGAGAGAGAGAGAGAGAAGAGTGACACCAGAGAGAGAGAAGAGAGCGCAAGAGAGAGACCAGAAAGAGAGAGAAGAGAGAGAAGAGAGCACGAGAGTGACCAGAGAGAGAGAAGAGAGAACGCGAGAGAGATGAGAGGGAGAAAAGAGAGAGAAGAGACAGTGAGAGAGCGACCAGAGAGAGAGAGAAGAGATAGACCAAGGAGAGAGAGAGAGAGAGAGAGAAGAGAGAGACCAGAGAGAGAGAGAAGAGAGACCAGAGAGAGAACAGAGAGAGAGAAGAGAGAGCGAGAGAGAGATGAGAGAGAGAGAAGAGAGAGAATAGATAGTGTGAGAGAGTGACCAGAGAGAGACCAGAGAGAGAGAAGAGAGAGACCAGAGAAAGAGAAGAGAGACCAGATAGAGAGACCAGAGAGAGAGAGAGAGACCAGAGAGAGCAGAGAGAGACCAGAGAGACCAGAGAGAGAGAAAGAGACCAGAGAGAGAGACCACAGAGAGACCAGAGAGAGAGAGGAGAGAGACCAGAGAGAGAGAGACCAGAGGTAGAGAGAAGAGAGAGACCAGGGAGAGAGAGAGAAGAGAGAGACCAGGTAGAGAGAGAGAAGAGAGAGAGAGAGAGAGACCAGAGAGAGCACGAGAGAGAGACCAGAGAGAGAGCTAGCAGTCCACTCTTCAGACTTGTTACATCACATATAAAATGGCTAAAAAAGTTTCCTCAGTTCTTTACGTAAGGTTAAATAAATAAAAAACTTTCTCCACACTTCTTCTTTTCTGTCAGTCCGATTGTGTTAGCTCAACCCTTTGCCCTGTAATCGTCCCCATTACAGAGGAGTTCTGCAGCCATTATGGTTGGCTAGCTACCAGTGAAAGGCACATATTACTGTTGTATAAAGACTTCTTCACAGAGGGACTAAACTCTAGTTACAGCAGTCTCTTGTGGAACAGCCTTGAGCAGACAACATTGACATTTACTAACCATCTCACACAGGCCTAATACTTCATTAGAAAAACAATAAATTGGCAGCCGCCACTTGATTTGTGGTAAAGTTGAAGGGCGGGGCTGGTAGGAAAACTACTCTCAAATCTACAATAACTATTTAATTAAAAATGTGTTGAGGAATACAGAGATTATTCTACATAGACGACTTCCATGTTGTACTTATATTGAAGATCTCCCTGGGCCGACGGTATATTTATATTTTGGTTGCATCTAAAGTAGCTTTCATTTCCTTAAATAATGTAATCTTGTCATGGCCAATGGCTATCACAGACTGACCAGTATGAAGTCTATTAGAACATAGTAGAGGCGATGGATCTGTAAATCAGTACATTCTACTGGAGCTCTTTGATGAGTTAGGATGTCTATTTGGCATCAGTTTAAACACTTGTCAACACTTATCGACAAAATGGGAGAAGGTGACTTTCTAGAACTTAAAGGAGCCTAAAAGGGATAATGCTTTATTAGACTTGCTGAGGAAAAATTCCAATTGTCTTCCTGAAATAATTTGAACCAAGTAAGCAACTATGCACGTGCATTGTCTGGGAAAAACCACCCACCGCAGGCAGTTACAGAAACCAGATTTCCTTAATCCAGACTTCTCAGAACCTGAGTCATGAATAAATATACCAAAATACATGTTCTACACTATTAAAAGGGTTAGGGTTAGAGTTTCCACAGTATGGAAAGGGTTAGAGTTTCCACAGTATGGAAAGGGTTAGAGTTTCCACAGTATGGAAAGGGTTAGAGTTTCCACAGTATGGAAAGGGTTAGAGTTTCCACAGTATGGAAAGGGTTAGAGTTTCCACAATATGGAAAGGGTTAGAGTTTCCACAGTATGGAAAGGGTTAGAGTTTCCACAGTATGGAAAGGGTTAGAGTTTCCACAGTATGGAAAGGGTTAGAGTTTCCACAGTATGGAAAGGGTTAGAGTTTCCACAGTATGGAAAGGGTTAGAGTTTCTAAACGATGGAAAGGGTTAGAGTTTCCACAGTATGGAAAGGGTTAGAGTTTCCACAGTATGGAAAGGGTTAGAGTTTCCACAGTATGGAAAGGGTTAGAGTTTCTAAACGATGGAAAGGGTGAGTTTCTACACTATGGAAAGGGTTAGTTTCTACACAATGGAAAGGGTTAGAGTTTCTACACTATGGAAAGGGTTAGTTTCTACACTATGGAAAGGGTTAGTTTCTACACTATGGAAAGGGTTAGTTTCTACACTATGGAAAGGGTTAGAGTTTCTACACTATGGAAAGGCAGCACTTGTTTGGTACACAAGCAGATGGCAGACACTGGTTCAAGGCTATGTCCTTTATCTCCCAGCTCCCCCTAGACAGCCAGAGGAGAACAGCAGACAGCGACAGAGGGTCAGTCACCCGGCTCCCCCGAGACAGGAGGCCAACTGACAGAGACAGTGGGTCAGTCACCCGGCTCCCCCCAGACAGGAGGCCAACTGACAGAGACAGTGGGTCAGTCACCGGGCTCCCCCCAGACAGGAGGCCAACTGACAGAGACAGTGGGTCAGTCACCGGGCTCCCCCCAGACAGGAGGCCAACTGACAGAGACGGAGGGTCAGTCACCCGGCTCCCCCCAGACAGGAGGCCAACTGACAGAGACAGTGGGTCAGTCACCGGGCTCCCCCCAGACAGGAGGCCAACTGACAGAGACAGAGGGTCAGTCACCCGGCTCCCCCCAGACAGGAGGCCAACTGATAGAGACAGAGGGTCAGTCACCCGGCTCCCCCCAGACAGGAGGTCAACTGACAGAGACAGAGGGTCAGTCACCCGGCTCCCCCCAGACAGGAGGCCAACTGACAGAGACAGTGGGTCAGTCACCGGGCTCCCCCCAGACAGGAGGCCAACTGACAGAGACAGTGGGTCAGTCACCGGGCTCCCCCCAGACAGGAGGCCAACTGACAGAGACAGTCACCCACATACAGCTAGTTTTACAGGTTACAGACAGAGATACTAGCATGAAAAGTCTTAATTTCTTAAGTATAATCTATCAAATAGTTTATTGGCGGGGTGGTGTGAAGATTCTGCCTCCAGGACATAAAGCTAGCACTACCACAGGTTACTGCACGTTAAGTATCATCCTGTATTACTAAAGCTGGAAGAGTGTTTCTCTGGGTCGATCCAGGGCAGGCTTAGTGGTTGGTGTGTGTGGTGATGTCCCCAGGACATCATTGGACAATTATATGGCCCCCATACTGAGTGGTGTGTGTTTGTGTGTGTTTGTGTGTGTGTATCCACCACCCATACAGAGTGGTGTGTGTTTGTGTGTGTATGTGTGTGTTTGTGTGTGTGTATCCACCACCCATACTGAGTGGTGTGTGTTTGTGTGTGTTTGTGTTTGTGTGTGTTTGTGTGTGTTTGTGTGTGTTTGTGTGTGTGTATCCACCACCCATACAGAGTGGTGTGTGTTTGTGTGTGTTTTTGTGTGTGTTTTTGTGTGTGTGTATGTGTGTGTGTGTGTGTGTGTTTTTGTGTGTGTGTGTGTGTGTGTTTTTGTGTGTGTGTGTGTGTGTGTGCTTTTGTGTGTGTGTGTGTGTGTGTGTGTGCTTTTGTGTGTGTGTGTGTGTGCTTTTGTGTGTGTGTGTGTGTGTGTGTGTGTGTGTGTGTGTGTGTGTGTGTGTGTGTGTGTGTGTGTGTGTGTGTGTGTGTGTATCCACCACCCATACTGGGAGCAGTGGGATATCTCCCAATCCCCATGAGGCCTAAAATAGCAGGTAGGTGAGAGACAGGGCGTCCATATCGCTAACCAACACACACACAATCCTCTCCCCTCAGTGTGCTTTTTTCTCTTCTCTCCTTATCTCCTGGGCTTTCAGCAGGGCTGGCTCCCTGGGGTGTCACGAAAACAGGATAAACATGTTTTGATGTTGTCCAATATTCCACTACAGCGACGTACACACGTACACACACACACACACACACACACACACACACACACACACACACACACACACACACACTGCCATCGGAGAAAGAGACATCCGCACTGCGATGCTAAAACCTCTCAGACTACTGAAACGCAGGACGAAATTGCCTCCTCAGTCACGTTCAGAACAGGTTTGTTACTCTGCATTTCCCTGTCCCACTTTTAATACATAGGAACTCATTAGGTCCACTGTACTGTCCTCTCCGCATTCTTCAGTTCTACAACACTAATAAAGAATCATCATATTCCATCGGAATTGAATTGTGTTCCGTCTGGGTAATCTTCAGGGTTTATCTTGGTTTACAAGTCGCCTTAACATTCCATTGTTGATTAACAACTATTTTTCATGTCATTTAAACAGAAAAGGGAAATATGATTGAATATTCACTCCTCTCTCTCGTACGCTGAAAGGAAGTTTTCCTCCAACCAGAAACGATAGCTCCAATTATGAAAGCATCATTCTAAGAATGCCCATGGTATTCCGAAATGTGTTGGCTTAGACATCAACACTAGCTCCGTACGGAATACAGCAGTCAGGCTGTGATTAATATGGTGTCATGCAATGTGACCAATGACTTCGTAGCCATGAGAAAACAAACTATTCCAATCATTTCAACTGTCTGTTTTCTCTGGTGTAAACAGTTTTAATATTAGTATTTTGGAAGTCATGGTCAATATAGCAGCGCTAATGATCCCGGTCGCAGTGGGAAGGAAGACAGATTCACATCCCAGCGGTAGCGGAAGCTGTACTGTAGACAATCAATGTGAGTAGATTTTTAATGTTGTGAGGTAAACCTCTACAGGCTTAGATACTAACGCCACTAAAGCACATATGCAAGAACACTTAATAGAGGCGTATTCACCCTTTTATCACCCTTCAATGGAAGGTGACATATTGGAGTGTGGAGCAGCTTGATCTGCCATCCGCAGAAGAGATGAGCAGGAGTGAGAGGAGAAGAAGAGACAGGGAGGATCTTCACTGAGATCTAGCAGAGTGTGTCACACTGTAACTCACAACACACATACTATAAATCAAACCTCCTAACCTACACTTTATATACAAAAGTATGTGGATAACCCTTCAAATGAGTGGATTCTGCTATTTCATCCACACACGTTGCTGACAGGTGTATAAATTCTAGCACACATCTATGCAATCTTCATAGACAAACATTGGCAGCAGAATGGGCTCATTGAAGAGGTCAGTGACTATCACCGTGCCACAGTGATAGGATGCCACCTTGCCAACAACTCAGTTCATCAAATTTTTGCCCTGCTAGAGCTGCCCCAGTCAATTATGAGTGCTGTTATTGTGAAGTGGAACTGTCTAGCAGCAACAACTGCTCAGCCGCGAAGTGGTAGGCCACACAAGCTCACAGAACTGGACCGTGGAGTGCTGAAGCGTGTAGCACATAAACATTGTCTGTCCTCGGTTGCAACACTCTCTACCGAGTTCCAAACTACCTCTGGAAGCAACGTCAGCACAAGAACTGTTCTTCGAGAGCTTCATGAAATGGGTTTCCATGGCTGAGCAGCCACTCACAAGCCTAAGATCACCATGTGCAATGCCAAGTGTCGGCTAGACTGGTGTAAAGCTCACCACCATTTTACTCAAGTGGAAACGCGAGTAAAATCTCTGGAGTGATGAATCACGCTACAACAACTGGCAGTCCGACTGACGAATCTGGGTTTGGCAGATGCCAGGAGAACGCTACAGTGGGGGAAAAAAGTATTTGATCCCCTGCTGATTTTGTACGTTTGCCCACTTACAAAGAAATGATCAGTCTATAATTTTAATGGTAGGTTTATTTGAACAGTGAGAGACAGAATAACAACAAAAAAATCCAGAAAAACGCATGTCAAAAATGTTATACAATTATTTGCATTTTAATGAGGGAAATAAGTATACCTGCCCTAATGCATAGTGCCTACTGCAAAGTTTGGTGGAGGAGGAATAACGGTCTTGGGATGTTTTTCATGGTTTGGGCAAGGACCCTTAGTTCCAGTGAAGGGAAATTTAACGCTACAGCATACAATGACATTCTAGATGATTCTGTGCTTCCAACTTTGTGGCAACAGTGTGATGAACACCCTTTCCTGTTTCAGCATGACAATGCCCCAGTGCACAAAAAGAGGTCCATACAGAAATGGTTTGTTGAGATCGGTGTGGAAGAACTTGACTGGCCTGCACAGAGCCCTGACCTCAACCCCATCAAACATCTTCGGGATGAATTGGAATGCCGACTGCGAGCCCAAAATCAGTGCCCGACTTCACTAAAGCTCTTGTGGCTGAATGGAAGCAAGTCCTCGCAGCAATGTTCCAACATCTAGTGGAAAGCCTTCCCAGAAGAGTGGAGGCTGTTATAGCAGCAAAGGGGGGACCAACTACATATTAATTCCCTTGATTTTGGAATGAGAGATTCGACAAGTACATATCCATCCATGTGTGTACACAAACACACCAGCTAGAACTCAGAGACTTTCCATCACTGGTTGCAAACCTCCCGAGTGGCGCAGTGGTCTAAGGCACTGCATTGCAGTGCTAGTGCTGTCACTACAGACACCCTGGTTCATTTTCAGGCTATGTCACAACTGGCCATGATCGGGAGTCTCGTAGGGCGGTGTACAATTGTCCCAGCGTCATCCGGGTTAGGGGAGGGTTTGGCTGGGGGGGTAGGCCATTATTATAAAAATAATTTGTCCTTAACTGACTTGCCTAGTTAAATAAATGTAAAATAGGTATCATGAGGTATGAAATCCAAAGGAACGGAATAATTCTACAGATGGAAGGAAAGCAGTGTCAAAATCTACCAAAAAAACAATTAGGCAACAAATCTACCAAAATCTACCAAAAAACAATTAGACAACAAATTCAATCCCTTCTTGACAATTTCCTGGACAAAATGTTTCACTGTGATAGTGAAGGTGTACATTTGGCAGTAGAAAACCTAAACATTATATTTGACCTCTCATCTTAAATATCAAATCTAAACATTTCAAGCAGACAACCTAAGAATATTAACAACAATGACAAATGGCATGATGTAGAATGCAAAAACCTAAGAAAGAAATTGAGAAACCTATCCAACCAAAAACATAGAGACCCAGAAAACCTGAGTCTATGCCTTCACTATGGTGAATCACTAAAACAATACAGGAATACACTATGGAAAAAGAAGGAACAGCACGTCAGAAATCAGGTCTATGTAACTGAAGAATCCATAGAATCTAACCACTTCTGGGAAAATTTGAAAACTCTAAACAAACAAGAACACAAATAATTATCTTTCCAAAATGAAGATCTATGGGTAAACCACTTCTCCAATCTGTACATGTCTATAACAAAGAACAAACAGCAAAAACATATACATGATCAAATACAAATCTTAGAATCAACTATTAAAGACTACCAGAACCCACTGGATTCTCGAATTACATTGAATGAACTACAGGACAAATTACAAACCCTCCAATCCAAAAAGGCATGTGGGGTTGATGGTATCATAAATGAAATGATAAAATATACAGACCACAACTGGGTATACTTAAACTTTTTAACATCATCCTTAGCTCTGGCATCTTCCCCAATATTTGGAACCATGGACTGATCACCCCAATCCACAAAAGTGGAGACAGATTTGACTGCAACAACTACTGTGGGATATGAGTCAACAGCAACCTTGGGAAAATCCTCTGTATTATCATTACAGCAGACTCGTACATTTCCTCAGTGAAAAGAATGTACTGACCAAATGTCAAATTGGCTTTTTACCAAAATACACCATACAAAAGACCACGTATTCACCCTGCAAACAAACAAACCAAAACATAGGCAAAGCCTTCTCAAGCTTTGTTGATTTAAAAAAAGCTTTCAACTTAATTTGTCATGAGGGTCTGCTATACAAATTGATGGAAAGTGTTGTTCAGGGAAAAAGATACAACATTATAAAATCCATGTACACAAACAACAAGTGTCTGGTTAAAATTGGCAAAAACCTCACCCTACTAGAATCTGAAGTCAAATGTTTACTGTTTGCTGATGATCTGGTGCTTCAGTCCACAACCAAGGAGGGCCTACAGCAGCACCTAGATCTTCTGAACAGATACTGTCAGTACTGGGCCCTGACAGTAAATCTCAGTAAGACAAAAATAATGGTGTTCCAGAAAAGGTCCAGTTCCCAGGACCACAAATACAAATTCCATCTAGACACCATTGCCCTAGAGCACACAAAAACCGATACATACCTCGGCCTAAACATCAGCGCCACAGGTAACTTCCACAAAGCTAAGAAGGGCCTTCTATGCCATCAAAAGGAACATAACATTCGACATACAAATAATGCATGCAGAGCTGAATTAGGCCAATATTAGGCTAAAATCCAGAAAAGAGCCGTTCAATTCTACAACCACTTAAAAGGAAGCGATTCCCAAACCTTCCATAACAAAGCCATCACCTACAGATAAATAAACCTGGAGAAGAGCCCCCTAAGCAAGCTGGTCCTGGGGCTCTGTTCACAAACACAAACAGACCCCACAGAGCCCCAGGACAGCAACACAATTTGACCCAACCAATTCATGAGAAAACAAAAAGATAATTACTTGACACATTGGAAATAATTTACAAAAAAACAGAGGAAACTTGAATGCTATTTGGCCCTAAACAGAGAGTACACAGTGGGAGAATACCTGACCGCTGTGACTGACCCAAAATTAAGGAAATCTTTGACTATGTACAGACTCAGTGAGCATAGCCTTGCTATTGAGAAAGGCCACCGTAGGCAGACCTGGCTCTCAAGAGAAGACAGGCTATGTGCACACTGCCCACACAAATGAGGTATAAACTGAGCTGCACTTCATAACCTCCTGCCAAATATATGACCATATTAGAGACACATATTTCCCTCATATTACACAGACCCACAAAGAATTTGAAAACAAATGCAATTTGATAAACTCCCTTATCTATTAGGTGAAATAACACAGTGTGCCATCACAGCAGCAAATATTGTGACTTGTTGCCACAAGAAAAGGGCAACCAGTGAAGAACTAACACCATTGTAAATACAACCCAAATTTATGTTTATTTAATTTCCCTTTTGCACTTCGTTACAACACCGTATATAGACATAATATGACATCTGAAATATCTTTATTCTTTTGGAAATTTTATACGTTTGTTGTTTACTGTTCATTTTTTATTATCTATTTCACTTGCTCTGGCAATGTAAACATATGTTTCCCATGCCAATAAAGCCCTTAAATTGAATTGAAATTAATAGAGATTGACCAAGAGAGAGAGACAGAGAGAGAGAAAGAGAGAGACAGAGAGAGAGAGAGAGGGAGAGAGAGAGAGAGACAGAGAGCATGTGCGAGAGAGAGAGAGAGAGAGAGAGCGAGAGAGCGCGAGAGAGAGAGAGCGTGAGAGAGAGAGAGCGCGAGAGAGAGAGCGCGAGAGAGAGAGAGCGCGAGAGAGAGAGCGCGAGAGAGAGAGAGGACAGCTAGAAAAAAACCACTACTTTCCTTTGTGGCTATATTCTATATTCTGTATTCTTTATTCTGTATTCTTTATTCTGTATTCTTTATTCTGTATTCTGTATACTTTCATGATGAATTAGCATTCTACTCACTCCAAATATTCACACATTAATTCAAAGAAGTGAAATTATGGCGAGAATAACTTCCACCTGCCATTTATTATATTTTATGCAGCGCAGCCATGCAGTAGCTAACACAGCTCTGTGTCCCAAGTTGCACAACGGTATTATACCTATAATATATTGGTATTATGTATAGAATAGTATTGTACAGTACACTATAGTACAGTATAGTATAATATAGTATAGTATTAGTGTTAGTATAAAATTATATAGTACAGTACAGTATAGTACAGTATTTTACAGTGGTGGAAAATAAAACAACTCAACACTTCTGCCTTGTGACTGGTGTGCCACACATCAACTCTCTGCTGAGGATAAGACCCAGGTGCAACTCTCCAGAAGAGGAAAAACAGATTCCAAGATGTCTTCTTCAAGTGGGGCATCATTTATTATTGAACGTTCCCTGTAGGGAAGATAGCTGCTGCTGCTGCCTGATGGTTGCCCGTTTGACTTGCTGCTTAAGCTGTATAGTACAGAGACCAGCACACACACACACAAACAAAGCTCAGTTCAGCACAGCAACTCTAAGGAAAGACCAGCAGAGATACCAGCCTATAGATCTCATCCCATAGCCACCTGCCACGCTGACTCAATATCTAAAAAGTGAGTGAGTGTTTTCAATCTAAAACAGCAAACTATAACTGTAAAACTATAAACAGTCAAACCATAACTGCCAAACTATAACTGTAAAACTATAACTGTCAAACTATAACTGTAAAACTATAACAGTCAAACTATAACAGTCAGACTATAACTGTCAAACTGTAACTGCCAAATTGTTACTGTAAAACTATAACTGTACAACTATAACAGCCAAACTATAACTGTCAAACTATAACTGTACAACTATAACTGTAAAACTATAACAGCCAAACTATAACTGTCAAACTATAACTGTACAACTATAACTGTACAACTATAACAGCCAAACTATAACTGTCAAACTATAACTGTCAAACTATAACAGTCAAACTATAACTGTACAACTATAACTGTAAAACTATAACAGTCAAACTATAACTGTCAAACAGTAACTGTAAAACTATAACTGTACAACTATAACAGCCAAACTATAACAGCCAAACTATAACTGTCAAACTGTAACTGCCAAACTGTAACTGTAAAACTATAACTGTACAACTATAACAGCCAAACTATAACAGCCAAACTATAACTGTCAAACTGTAACTGTCAAACTGTAACTGTAAAACTATAACTGTACAACTATAACAGCCAAACTATAACAGCCAAACTATAACTTTCAAACTATAACTGTACGAATATAACTGTACAACTATAACAGCCAAACTATAACTGTCAAACTATAACTGTCAAACTATAACAGTCAAACTATAACTGTCAAACTATAACTGTAAAACTATAACAGTAAAACTATAACAGTCAAACTATAACTGTCAAACTGTAACTGTCAAACTATAACAGTCAAACCATAACTGTCAAACTATAACAGTCAAACCATAACTGTCAAACTATAACTGTAAAACTATAACAGTCAAACTATAACAGTCAAAATATAACAGTCAGACTATAAGAGTCAAACTTTAACAGCCAAACTATAACTGTACAACTATAACAGTCAAACTTCAACAGTCAGACTATAATTGTCAAACTGTAACTGTCAAACTATAACAGTCAAATTATAACTGTAAAACTATAACAGTCAAACTATAACTGTCAAACTTCAACAGTCAAACTATAACTGTCAAACCATAACTGTAAAACTATAACTGTCAAACTATAACTGCCAAACTATAACTGTAAAACTATAACAGTCAAACTATAACTGTCAAACTATAACTGTAAAACTATAACAGTCAAAGTATAAGAGTCAAACTATAACTGTAAACTATAACAGTCAAACTATAACTGTAAAACTATAACAGTCAAAGTATAAGAGTCAAACTATAACTGTAAAACTATAACAGTCAAACTATAATTGTAAAACTATAACTGTCAAACTATAACTGTAAAACTATAACTGTCAAACCTTAACTGTCAAACTATAACTGTAAAACTATAACAGTCAAAGTATAAGAGTCAAACTATAACTGTAAAACTATACCAGCCAAACTATAACAGTCAAACTATAACTGTAAAACTATAACAGTCAAACTATAACAGTCAGACTATAAGAGTCAAACTTTAACAGCCAAACTAAAACTGTACAACTTTAACAGTCAAACTTCAACAGTCAGACTATAATTGTCAAACTGTAACTGTCAAACTATAACAGTCAAATTAGAACTGTAAAACTGTAACTGTCAAACTATAACAGTCAAATTAGAACTGTAAAACTATAACAGTCAAACTATAACAGCCAAACTATAACTGTCAAACTATAACTGTCAAACTATAACTGTACAACTATAACTGTACAACTATAACAGCCAAACTATAACTGTCAAACTATAACTGTCAAACTATAACAGTCAAACTATAACTGTCAAACTATAACTGTAAAACTATAACAGTAAAACTATAACAGTCAAACTATAACTGTCAAACTGTAACTGTCAAACTATAACAGTCAAACCATAACTGTCAAACTATAACAGTCAAACTATAACAGTCAAACTATAACAGTCAAACTTCAACAGTCAGACTATAATTGTCAAACTGTAACTGTCAAACTATAACAGTCAAATTATAACTGTCAAACTTCAACAGTCAAACTATAACTGTCAAACCATAACTGTAAAACTATAACTGTCAAACTATAACTGCCAAACTATAACTGTAAAACTATAACAGTCAAACTATAACTGTCAAACTATAACTGTAAAACTATAACAGTCAAAGTATAAGAGTCAAACTATAACTGTAAAACTATAACAGTCAAACTATAACTGTAAAACTATAACAGTCAAAGTATAAGAGTCAAACTATAACTGTAAAACTATAACAGTCAAACTATAATTGTAAAACTATAACTGTCAAACTATAACTGTAAAACTATAACTGTCAAACCTTAACTGTCAAACAATAACTGTAAAACTATAACAGTCAAAGTATAACAGTCAAACTATAACTGTAAAACTATAACAGTCAAACTATAACAGTCAAACTATAACTGTAAAACTATAACAGTCAGACTATAACAGTCAAACTATAACAGTCAGACTATAAGAGTCAAACTTTAACAGCCAAACTATAACTGTACAACTTTAACAGTCAAACTTCAACAGTCAGACTATAATTGTCAAACTGTAACTGTCAAACTATAACAGTCAAATTATAACTGTAAAACTATAACTGTAAAACTATAACAGTCAAACTATAACAGTCAAACTATAACTGTCAAACTGTAACTGTAAAACTATAACTGTACAACTATAACAGCCAAACTATAACAGCCAAACTATAACTGTCAAACTGTAACTGTAAAACTATAACTGTACAACTATAACAGCCAAACTATAACAGCCAAACTATAACTGTCAAACTATAACTGTACAACTATAACAGTCAAACTATAACTGTAAAACTATAACAGTCAGACTATAACAGTCAAACTATAACAGTCAGACTATAAGAGTCAAACTTTAACAGCCAAACTATAACTGTACAACTTTAACAGTCAAACTTCAACAGTCAGACTATAATTGTCAAACTGTAACTGTCAAAATATAACAGTCAAATTATAACTGTAAAACTATAACAGTCAAACTATAACAGTCAAACTATAACAGTCAGACTGTAACTGTCAAACTATAACAGTCAGACTATAACAGTCAAACTATAACTGTCAAACTATAACTGTAAAACTATAACTGTAAAACTATAACAGTCAGACTATAACAGTCAAACTATAACAGTCAAACTATAACTGTCAAACTATAACAGTCAAACTATAACTGTAAAACTATAACTGTAAAACTATAACTGTAAAACTATAACAGTCAAACTATAACAGCCAAACTATAACTGTCAGACTATAACAGTCAAACTATAACAGTCAGACTATAACAGTCAAACTATAACAGTCAGACTATAACAGTCAAACTATAACAGTCAAACTATAACAGTCAAATTATAACTGTAAAACTATAACTGCCAAACTATAACTGTAAAACTTGAACTGTAAAACTATAACTGTCAAACTATAACAGTCAAACTATAGCTGTAAAACTATAACAGTCAGACTATAACAGTCAAACTATAACAGTCAGACTATAACAGTCAAACTATAACAGTCAAACTATAACAGTCAAATTATAACTGTAAAACTATAACTGCCAAACTATAACTGTAAAACTTTAACTGTAAAACTATAACAGTCAAACTATAACTGTCAAACTATAACAGTCAAACTATAACTGTAAAACTATAACAGTCAGACTATAACAGTCAAACTATAACAGTCAGACTATAAGAGTAAAACTATAACTGCCAAACTATAACTGTCAAACTATAACTGTCAAACTTTAACTGTCAAACTGTAACTGCCAAACTATATGCACACCTAGATGAAGTGAGAAGTTTTCTGTCAATGTGTTTTTCTTCTAAATCTCTGATTGGAGCCTATTACTGATATATGTAGGATATTATCTGCCGTTAGCAATATGAGTAATGCTTTTGTGATTCAAATCAGATGTGCTGCTATCGTCATGCATGTAGGATATTATCTGACGTTAGCATCATGAGTAAATCTTTTGTGATTCAACTCAGATGTGCTGCTATCGTCATGCACTTCATCAGAGCTGTAGGAGTGTGAAAGACAGAGCCTGTTCGAATGAAGTGATAATTGAAACACTTCAGGAAGGACAGAGTTTGACAGAAAGACAGAACTCGACACTAATGAACCATAGCAGTATAAATGTAGTTGTCACGGCAGTGAGACACAGAGGTGCCCAGCCACACCAATGGACCTAAGTGTCCAATTCTTTGATTAGGTTGGATTTGTGAGCTACTTACACATCTATTCACAATATACACATTTCAGATGCACACTTTCCTGTGATGAGTAGGAAATAGAAAACGCGTAAGACAGAAGCTCAGAAGGAAAATTATCTCTTCAGAAGCTGCTCTTAATCCCTTCATTTGATATTGACTACATCAAATAGAAAACCCAACAAGCACTTGCCCTGGAACTCTTTGGAATCTCTTAGGAGAATACACTCATGTTATTAATAAATCATCAGTACAGTATTTTTATCTGTCATATCAGTTCAATTTGATCTTCACACATTCCGGGTGTCTGATTTTACACATTTCGGAGGGAAAAAAAGTTAGGTGTTGACTAACCATGAGTAAACTGTAGGCTATAGAAATGAAGAGGTTTGCACTCTCTATATACACACTCCCATAAACGTTGTTAGTAAACCACCAATGTTTCAGGATTTTATTACACACTAGGAGTGGAATGATGGCACAAACAGACTGGAACCCAGGCTACAGATCCACTTTTTCTTGGGCTCCATTAGTTTGTAAGTTAGTTAGACCAACTGTGTTCTGGTTGGCATGGTAACTGTATAGCAGGGTCCGGTCAGTCTCCAAGTGACACCAGTGTCCTCTACAATATGGAGATGATGTAATCCCGTAGCACATCTCCCTGACCTGACACTTTTGGTGTGTGTGTGTGCGTGTGTGTGTGTGTGTGTGTGTGTGTGTGTGTGTGTGTGTGTGTGTGTGTGTGTGTGTGTGTGTGTGTGTGTGTGTGTGTGTGTGTGTGTGTGTGTAAACATGTAACACCACACACACAACTCTCTGACCTGACAAGTAAGTTTCAAAAAAAAATCTCTCTCTTGCTCAATTACAATTTCAATTCAAGGGGCTTTATTGGCATGGGAAACATTACACTCACAAAAGTTCCAAAATAAAAAATACTCTCTCTCTATATATATATCTCTCTCCATGTATTGACTGAAGTTATTATGAGAACTTAAAGTACCGTAATTTCCGGACTATAAGCCGCAACTTTTTTCCCACACTTTGAACCTCGCGGCTTAAACAATGACGCCGCTAATATATGGATTTTTCCCACTTTCAATTGTTTTTGAAAGGAGATGACTTCAGTGGTTTCAGTGCACAGGAGGAGGAAGATAGTGACCAATGACTTTCTTGGTGGGCTACTGTTTACTGCTAATTTTTAATTTTTTGTTACAAGCCGTGTTTCGTTAAAGCCTATTTATTTTTGTTACAAGCCGTGTTTCGTTAAAGCCTGTGTAAAGTTAATTTGTTTCAATGTACTGGTAGGCACCTGCGGCTTATAGACATGTGCGGCTTATTTATGTTCAAAAAAAAATAAAAAATCAAATTCAGTGGGTGCGGCTTATATTCAGGTGCGCTCAATAGTCTGGAAATTACGGTATGTGGACAACCCTTCAAATTTGTGGATTTGGCTATTTCAGCCACACCAGTTGCTGACAGGTGCATAAAATAGAGCACGCACACATACAATCTCCATAGACAAACATTGGCAGTATAATGGCCTTATTGAAGAGCTCAGTGACCTTCAACGTGGCAATGCCAACTTTCCAACAAGTCAGTTCGTCAATGACATTCTAGACCATGTTGTGCTTCAAAGTTATTTTGTAAAAAAACTTTATGGGGGGGGGGTAAATCAGCTTAAATATTGCAGATAGATTGTTTCTTCCATCAATGTAATTGTCGTTATCATTTCCAATCCCCCATATATACAATGTATTCGGAAAGTATTCAGAACCCTTCCCCTTTTCCACATTTTGTTACCTTACAGCCATATTCTAAAACTGATTAATACAAATTGATTCCACATCAATCTACACACAATACCCCATAATGACAAAGCAAAAACAGGTTGTTCTAAACTTTTGCACATTTATTAAACATAAGAAACAGAAATACCTTGGTATATATATATATATATATATAAGTATTCAGACCATTTACTATGAGATTTCAAATTGAGCTCAGGTGCATCCTGTTTCCATTGATCATCCTTGATATGTTTCTATAAGTTGTTTGGAGTCCACCTGTGGTAAATTCAATTGATTGGACATGATTTAGAAAGGCACACCCCTGTCTACATACTGTAGGGTCCCAAAGTTGACAGTGCATGTCAGAGCAAAAAACAAGCCATGAGGTCTAAGGAATTGTCCATAGAGCTACGAGACAGGATTGTGTCGAGGGACAGATCTAGGGAAGGATACCAAAAAATGTCTGCAGCATTGAAGGTCCCCAAGTACTTCCATCATTCCTAACTGGAAAGAAGTTTGGAGCCACCAAGACTTCCTAGAGCTGGCCGCCCGGCCAAACTGAGCAATCGGGGCGAAGGGCCTTGGTCAGGGAGGTGAACAAGAACCCGATGGTCACTCTGACAGAGCTCTACAGTTCCTCTGTGGAAATGGGAGAACCTTCCAGAAGGACAATCATCTCTGCAGCATTCCACCAATCAGGCCTTTATGGTAGAGTCGCCAGACGGAAGCCACTCCTCATTAAAAGGCACATGACAGCCCACTTGGAGTTTGCCAAAAGGAACCTAAAGGACACTCAGACTATGAGAAACAAGATTATCTGGTCTGATGAAACCAACATTGAACTCTTTGGCCTGAATGGAATGCATCACGTCTGGAGGAAACCTGGCACCATTCCTACGGTGAAGCATGGTGGTGGCAGCATCTTGCTGTGGGGATGTTTTTGAGCGGCAGGAACTGGGAGACTAGTCAGGATTGAGGGAAAGATGAATGGATTAAATTACAGAGAGATCCTTGATGAAAACCTGCTCTAGACTGAAAACCTGCTCTGGACCTCAGACTGGGGCAAAGGTTCACCATCCAACAGGTCATCAACCCTAAGCACACAAGGTCAAGACAAGGCAGGAGTGGCTTCGGGACAAGTCTCTGAATGTCCTTGAGTGGCCCTGCCAGAGCCCTGACTCGAACATCTCTGGAGAGACCTGAAAATAGCTGTGCAGCAACGCTTCCATCCAACCTGACAGAGCTTGAGAGGATCTGCAGAGAAGAATGGGAGAAACTCCCCAAACACAGGTGTGCCAAGCTTTACATTTACATTTACATTTAAGTCATTTAGCAGACGCTCTTATCCAGAGCGACTTACAAATTGATGCATTCACCTTATGATATCCAGTGGAACAACCACTTTACAAGAGTGCATCTAAATATTTTTAGGGGGGGGGTTAGAAGGATTACTTTATCCTATCCCAGGTATTCCTTAAAGAGGTGGGGTTTCAGGTGTCTCCGGAAGGTGGTGATTTACTCCGCTGTCCTGGCGTCGTGAGGGAGCTTGTTCCACCATAGGGGTGCCAGAGCAGCCCTATGGTGGACTCAATGCTGTAATCACTGCCAAAGTTGCTTCAACAAAGTACTGGGTAAAGGGTCTGAATACTTATGTAAATGTGATATTTCCGTGTTTATTTTTATACATTTGCAAAAATTTCTAAAAAACAGTTTTTGCTTTGTCATTATGAGGTATTATGTATAAATTGATGAGGGAAGAAACTATTGAATCCATTTTAGAATAAGGCTGTAATGTAACAAAATGTTGAAAAAGTCAAGGGGTCTGAATACTTTCCAAATGAACTGTATTTTTTTGTACATATTTTCCCTCTATATTTATTTTCCCCTAAACCTACCACCCCTCCCCTAATTGGAGTAAAGTAATGTACCACAACACTTAGGCTTCTACTTCCAGCTTATACATACTATTTACTCTAAATGTTACGGACACTGTATATTTTACAATAGTTACAGTATATTTTTGTTTGTTTTCAGTTCCATCCTTCAGCTACCTTCAACCCTCCTATCTATCTCTGAAGACCATCCAGTTTTCTATTTGCCATATATTTTCCATCTGTGCTGTTTCACAAAAGTTCTGAACCTTTATACAGGTTTACGGAAACAGAATATTTTACATTAGTTACCTTGTTATTTTTAGTCCAACCCTTGTGCTTCTAACTTTGTGGCAACAGTTTGCGGAAGGCCCTTTCCTGTTCCAGCATGACAATGCCCCTGTGGTTTGCTGTGATTGGTGTGGAAGAACTTGAGTGGCCTGCACAAAGCCCTGACCTCAACCCCATCGAACACCTGATGATTTTCTACATCTAGTAGAAAGTCTTCCCAGAAGAGTGGAGGCTGTTATAACAGCAAAAGGGGGACTAACTCCATATTAATGTCCATCATTTTGGAATTAGACGTTCAACGAGCAGGCATCCACATACTTTTAGCCATGTAGAGTGCATGTCATAGTCAACCAGTTCACACCTATTAAATGATTCAGAATGAGATCACTTTATTGATCAATTGTTCCAACCAAAATATTTCCGTTACTTCCGCTTTTAATCCAACCCCTCCGAAAGACACAGATACATATAGAGGTTTTGGAGAGGTGTGTGTGTGGGGGGGGGGGGGGGGTCTGCCATACTGGGTGCCCGGGGAGCTGTTGTTGTGGGGCGGTTAAGTGTCTAGCTCAAGGACACAACGGCAGGCAATGACATCTAGGATTTGATACCAGCAAACCCCTGGTTGTCAGCTCACTTCCAGACAGATTTTTCCTGTGGGACCCGGATTGGAACTGGCAACCCTCCGGTTGCTGGCTCGCCTCTCTAACTGCTAAGACACCTATGAGGCACTACGCACTGAAAATCTTCTAAAAGTTTGTTAATAAGAGTTTAAACCTTAGAAATGTTTTATCCACACATGTCAAGGCAGGCTTTCATTTCAATAGTCATTTCTCCATGTTCATTATCAGTCTACCCTTCACTTTCATTTCAGCAGGAGTTGAAAGGGTTTGATTGGCTATAAAGCAGGAAATACCAATTTGTCCGTAACACCTATGAAGTGATTACATATGAAAATCCATGTAGTTTGACTATTAAGACGTGATTACATGTATAGAGACCCCTGGTTCTGTTTGTCCAAGTATTGATTTCTACCTTTCTACCTGATTATACAGCCTCAATACCAGTCAATCATCTATCTACACAGGGTCCTTATGGTCCCAATCAGAGCACATTTCTTCATCCTTCCCGTCTGCTCTCAGCTCCATGGGAGGCAGTCTCTGGCCATGAGGTTTATTGCCAGGATTGGCTATACTTCTATTGACCACATAGTAGGGGTCTACCTACGTAGGGCCATTGGGAGAGGTGCATAGCAGGGAGGGGGCCTCAGGTCTGTCGGAAATGACTCCACTTCATCTGAATAAAATTTGATTTGATTCAAACACAATACCCTTAACTAACGTCCTATCCATCTCTACATCTTTATCTCATAAACCCATTAATAGCGTGATACAAGCTTACCAAGAGATTTTCTTAGCTCTATCTCTAACTCCCTAATAAAGGGGCAACATCAAAGCCATAATGAATGGCTGGCTACCTTAATTAATTCTCTCCCTGCTTGTCATTGGCGTCTGTACACCCCTTTGCCTGGCTCTCGCCAAGGACACAGAGCCTTTAACAAAAGCCTGTGGTTAAGCTGAAGAACCCCTCAGTGATCTATCTCCTTTAGATAGCCATTGAACACGGCCACAGAGGTCCAAGTCTTATCTGTTTCCTATTCTGTTATCTACTGGAAGAAGGAAGAAATGCTTAATGAGCTAGCAGAGAGAGAGATACATTCTCTCTCTCTCTCTCTCTCTCTTACTCTCTCTCTTAATAAACATCCTCTTTTTGTATCTATTTCACTCTCTCTTTGTTTCCTCCATCGATCAGTTATTTTCAGATGGACCGCGTGACGCATTGGCCTCGTACAGAGAAAGAGAGAGAGAAAGAAAGAGGGAGATAGAGAGAAAGATAGAGGGGAGGAGAGAGAAAGAGAAAAAGGGGGGGAGAGAGAGAGAGAGTGAGAGAGAGGGGGAGAGAGACAGAGAGAGAGAGAGAGAAAGAAAGAGGGGAAAGAGAGGGAGAGAGAGAGAGAGAGAGAGAGAGAGAGAGAGAAAGAAAGAGGGGAAAGAGAGGGAGAGAGAGAGAGAGAGAGAGAGAGAGAGAGAGAGAAAGAAAGAGGGGAAAGAGAGGGAGAGAGAGAGAGAGAGAGAGAGAGAGAGAAATATACTATACTTACTTAACATAATCTTTCAGGAAATTGAGATATTGGCTGGGCAGATGGAGATGAAGGGTGGATGGAAGAGAGGAGAAATAAAGGAGAGATCAGGTGACTGAGGTGGCTGGGCATCAGGGTGCAGGGGTGGTCAGTCGGATGGAACATCCAGGGCTCTTAGAGTGTCTTGGTGTCTGGTTAATTAAAGGCCAGACGAGAGACAGAAGCGGTGTCCCAGATGGCACCCTATTCCCTAAATCATGCAATAGTTTTGACAAGAAGAAGTGCGCTATGTAGGGACTATGATGCCAGTTGGGATGCAACCAGAGAGACAGTATGGGAGACGGCCAAGATCTCTCTCTCTCTCTTTCTCTCTCTCTCTGTCTCTCTCTCTTTCCCCCTCTCTCTCTCACTCTCTCTCTCTCACTCATTCCTTCTCTATCTTCTCTCCTGTTCGGTCCGTTTCTCTTTTCTCTCTTGTGCTCTCTCTCCCTTCCTGCACACTGGCCTCCCTTTGAAGATGTACTTAGTTCAACTGATGAGAAATGTAAAGCAAGGGACGGTGGACGGGGGGGCTCTTCCATCACACAAAGCACACTGCAATCTGTCGGGCTCAGCGCTCGCTCTCCATCGCACATCAAGGCTTATATGACATGCATGAAAATGAGGTAACTCCTTCTGGGGAAAAAAATTAACAAGCAAAGCAAAAGCAGTAGAGAGAGCCCACAGCTACCTCGGCAGAACAGCTACCTCGGCAGAACAGCTACCTCGGCAGAACAGCTACCTCGGCAGAACAGCTACCTCTGACAGAACAGCTACCTCGGCAGAATAGCTACCTCTGACAGAACAGCTACCTCTGACAGAACAGCTACCTCTGACAGAATAGCTGCCTCGGCAGAACAGCTACCTCGGCAGAACAGCTACCTCGGCAGAACAGCTACCTCTGACAGAACAGCTGCCTCGGCAGAACAGCTACCTCGGCAGAACAGCTACCTCTGACAGAACAGCTACCTCGGCAGAACAGCAACCTCGGCAGAACAGCTACCTCTGACAGAATAGCTGCCTCGGCAGAACAGCTACCTCGGCAGAACAGCTACCTCTGACAGAATAGCTACCTCGGCAGAAGAACTACCTATGACAGAACAGCTACCTCTGACAGAATAGCTACCTCTGACAGAATAGCTACCTCTGACAGAACAGCTACCTCTGACAGAACAGCTACCTCTGACAGAATAGCTACCTCTGACAGAATAGCTACCTCTGACAGAATAGCTACCTCTGACAGAATAGCCACCTCTGACAGAACAGCTACCTCTGACAGAACAGCTACCTCTGACAGAATAGCTACCTCTGACAGAATAGCTACCTCTGACAGAATAGCTACCTTTGATAGACCAGCTACCTCGCACGCACACACACACACACACACACACACACACACACACACACACACACACACACACACACACACACACACACACACACACACAGTATTAACAAACATAAACATGATTAAAGGAATGGTATAAAGACAAGCACCAGTGGTTCCAGACGACAGTTCCGGATGTCAATGTGATCACGCTCTCCGAAGCCGAAGACCTTTAAACAGGTTAACCTTCCAGACGGTTTACCAGAACGCTTACTCAGAGTATGTGCTGACGAGCTGGCAAGTATCCTCACTGACCCAGTCTGTAATACCTACATGCCACCATAGTCTCTGTGCCCAAGAACGCCAATGTAACCTGACTTAAAATGACTACCGCCCCATAGCACTCACATCTGTAGCCATGAAATGCTTTGAAAGGCTGGTCATGCCTCACATTAACAACATCATCCCAGACCCACTCCAACTCGCATAACGCCCCAACAGATTCACAGATCCACAATCTCTATTGCACTTCACACTGCCCTTTCCCACCTGGACAAAAGGAACACTTAAGTGAGAATGCTGTTCATTGACTACAGCTCATGCCCCCATTCACATCGGTGGGATTGTAGTGGACTGGGTTCTAGAGCTTCAAATTCCTTGGTGTCCACACTAAGGATCTATCATGGTCCAAACACACTAACACAGTCGTGAAAATGGCAAAACAACACCTCTTTCACCTCAGGAGGCTGAAAAGATTTTGCATAGGCCCTCAGATACTCTAAATGTTCTACAGCTGCTCCATTGAGAGCATATTGACTGGCAGCATTATTTCTTAGTATGGCAACTGCTTGGTATCTGATTACAAGACACTACAGAGGGTAGTGTGGACGACCCAGTACATCACTGGGGCCAAGGTCCCTGTCATCCAGGACCTCTATACCAGGCGGTGTCAGAGGAAGGTCCTAAAAATTGTCAAAAACTCCAGTCACCCAAGTCATACACTGTTCTCTCTGGAAGTCTGGAACCAACAAGAACCTGAACAGCTTCTACTCCCAAGCCATAAGACTGTTAAATAGTTAACCAAATAGCTACCCGCACTATCTGCATTGACATTGACTATCCTCCACTCACTCCCAAGTGGCGCAGCGGTCTAAGGCACAGCATCTCAGTGCAAGAGGTGTCACTACAGTACCTGGTTTGAATCCAGGCTGTATCACATCCGGCCGTGATTGGGAGTCCCCTAGGGCGGCGCACAATTGTCCCAGTGTCGTCCGGGTTTGTCCGGGCAAGGCCGTCATTGTAAATACGAATTTGTTCCTAACTGACATAGTTAAATAAAAAAATATCCCCCCAAAAAATGTACGCTACTGTTTACTATCTGTCACTTTATTCCTAGATACAGTACCAGTCAAAAGTTTGGACACACCTACTCATTCAAGGCTTTTTCTTTAATGTACTATTTTCTACTTTGTAGAATAATAGTGAAGACATCAAAACTATGAAATAACACATATGGAATCATGTAGTAACGCAAAAAAGTGTTAACCACATCAAAATATATTTTAGGTTCTTCAAAGTATCCACCCTTTTGCCTTGATGACAGCTTTGCACACTCTTGGCATTCTCTCAACCAGCTTCAACTGGAATGCTTTTCCAACAGTCTTGAAGGACTTTCCACATATCCTGAGCACTTGTTGGCTGCTTTCATTTACTCTGCAATCCAACTCATCCAAAAGCATCTCAATTGGGTTGAGGTCAGGTGATTGTGGAGGCCAGGTCATATGATGCAGCACTTCATCACTCTCCATCTTGGTCAAATAGCCCTTACACAGCCTGAAGGTGTGTTGGGTCATTGTCCTGTTGAAAAACAAATTATACTCCTACTAAGCACAATCCAGATGGGAAGGTGTTACGCTGCAGAATGCTGTGGTAGCCATGCTGGTTAAGTGTGCCTTGAATTCTAAATAAATCATAGACACTAGCAAAGCACCCCCACACATCACACCTCCTCCTCCGTGCTTCACGGTGGGAACCACACATGCCGGTCTAAAGTCCATTGCTCGTGTTTCTTGGCCCAAGTAAGTCTCTTATTCTTATTGGTGCCTATTGGTTTCTTTTCAGAAATTTGACCATGACGGCCTGACTCACAGTCTCCTCTGAACTCTGAAAGGTTGAGATGTGTCTGCCAGTTGCTAACTCTTTGAAGCATTTATTTGGGCTGCAATTCTAAGGCTGGTAATTAATGAACGTATCCTCTACAACAGAGGTAACTCTGGGTCTTCCTTCCCTGTGGCGGTCCTCATGAGAGCCAGTTTCATCACAGCGCTTGATGATTTTTGCAACTTCACTTGAAGAAACTTTCAAAGTTCTTGAAATGTTCCGTATTGACTGACCATCATGTCTTAAAGTAATGATGGACTGTCATTTCTCTTTCCTAATTTGAGCTATTCTTGCCATAGTATGGACTTGGTCTTTAACCAAATAGGGCTATCTTCTGAATACCACCCTTACCTTGTCACAACACAACTGATTGGTTCAAACACATTAAGGAAAGAAATTCCACAAATAAACTTTTACATTTTTATTTTATTTTATTTAACCATTACTTAACTAGGCAAGTCAGTTAAGAACAAATTCTTAATTACAATGGCCTCCTGCGGGGAGGGCTGGGATAAAAATATATATATATATATATATATACATATATATATACATAGGACAAAACATACATCACGGCAAGCTAAGGCACGCCTGTTAATTGAAATGTATTCCAGGTGACTACCTCATGAACCTGGTTGAGAGAATGCCAAGAGTGTGCAAAGCTGTCATCAAGGCAAAGGGTGGCTACTTTGAAAAATCTTAAATATAAGATATATTTTGATTTATTTAACACAATTTTAGTTACTACATGATTCCATATGTGTTATTTCATAGTTTTGATGTCTTCACTATTATTCTACAATGTAGAAAATAGTAAAAATAAATAAAAACCCTTGAATGAGTAGGTGTAGGTGTGTCCAAACTTTTGACTGGTACTGTATATGTGCATGTCTACCTACATTACCTCATACTCCTGCACATGGACTCGGTACTGGTAGCCAATGTATATAGCCACGTTATCATTCCTCACTATGTATTTATTATTACTATTTTTACTTTAGTATTATTTCTCTACTGTCTTTCTCTCTGCATTGTTGGGAATGGCCCGTAAGTAAGAATTTCATTGTTAGTCCACACCTGCTGTTTACGAAGCACGTGACAAATACAATTTGATTTGATTAATTTAACATCCATCCATCAGGTAGATTAGGCCTGTAGGACAATAGATGGTCAATAGACCTCATCACAAACCTGCCTTCAACTTAGACTTGTAGGACAACAGATGGTCAATAGACCTCATCACAAACCTGCCTTCAACTTAGACTTGTAGGACAACAGGTGGTCAATAGACCTCATCACAAACCTGCCTTCAGCTTAGACTTGTAGGACAACAGGTTGTCAATAGACCTCATCACAAACCTGCCTTCAACTTAGACTTGTAGGACAACAGGTTGTCAATAGACCTCATCACAAACCTGCCTTCCATGTGGTCTAGGCGTGGGGAGGAATACTGATTTGTTTATATACTGTAGCTAGCAACATGCCAGGTTAGTATGCAGTACTGTATCGGTCCAGTCTTAGATGACATGCCATACATAATATGTCAATTGTTATGAGCCAGTGTAGTATTAGACAAGTGTTTAAGCCTTCTCTTGGGTTGGTTCCTGTTGGGTTTGAGACAAGGCATTCATTCCACCAGTTACCTGTTTAACACTAATAACACTGTTGACTCTGGTAGGTAAACAAAGTGACAAAGGGACACTGACATGTCTAACAAGCCATACAAAACAGACAAAAGCAAGTCGGACAAACCAAACATGGACATGCTGTTTGCATTTATCCAAACTGACAAGTGAGTTTTGCTCCTAGACATCTCCACCCTTCCCCCTTATCCACCAACACAACCATCATGACACAAAACCTCACACCAAAAACAGTACTATCCAAACAACCTTTCAAAAAGCCATCAATCTTCCATCACAAAACCCCCTCACCATCTCGCCCTTGACCACATTTGAGAATTCACAATTTCCACATCAGGGCATGTCACACCTTCTACCCTTCCTTCACTCTCTCCCTCTCCCCCTCCTTATCCCTCCCCCTTCTCCCTCCCAATTATCCCTCCCTCCCTCTCCCTCCCCATTCTCCCTTCATCCCTCTCCCTCCCCCTCCCCTGGCTTCAAACAGATTTTGGTTTCTTTAAACTCCTTTCTATCTCTCACAGTTGTAAGGACCACTGCACCCCCACACATTGACTCGGTACCTGTATCCACTGTTTATAGCCTCCTTATTGTTATGTACATTTCTTGTGTTACCTTGTGATTGATTCTATTTTATTTTATTTAGTAGATATTTTATTAACTCTATTTCTTGAACTGCATTGTTGGTTAAGGGCTTGTAAGTAAGCATTTCACTGTAAGGTCACACCTGTTGTACTCGGCGCATGTGACAAATTTGATTTAATTTGACTTCACGCCAGAAAACAACCCCTTTTCCTAGAGCGTCTGACTGGCTGAAGGCCTGCCAAAAGTCGGGGCCCGGCAAACCGTGCCAATATATCCTCCAAAAAGTCTGACAAACAGTCTGTTCCGCTGCCATTAGAACAGCGGGACATTACAACTTATTCCACAATTATAACATAATTAATTAAAAAGCTATCATACATTAGGCCACTCCATTACACAGAATAGTGTGGATGTTGTACACACACAGGCTCACGTACAAGTGACCGGATAAAAGGAGAGAGAAAGTGTAAGACAGGTTGCTGCCACTACAATGTTCACATCTACTTATAAGCAACCACAACATCCAACAAGGTAACACGGCAGAGACATCAAAGCTTTTCAAAGAGAACCTTTTGCTCTGTCAAATTTTGTGTGTGTGTGTGTGTATGGATGTGTGTGTGTGTGGGCGTGTGTGTGTGGGTGTGTGTGCGTGCATGCATGTCTCCATGTCTGTCTGTGTCTCCATGTCAGCCTGTCTGGCTGTGTCTCCATGTCAGCCTGTCTGTCTGTGTCTCCATGTCTGCCTGTCTGTCTGTGTCTCCATGTCAGCCTGTCTGTCTGTGTCTCCATGTCTGCCTGTCTGTCTGTGTCTCCATGTCTGCCTGTCTGTCTGTGTCTCCATGTCAGCCTGTCTGTCTGTGTCTCCATGTCAGCCTGTCTGTCTGTGTCTCCATGTCAGCCTGTCTGTCTGTGTCTCCATGTCGGTGCCATCACGTGTATGCTTGCTTTTTCATCTGAGTGCTTGCATGCATATGGAGCATAATCAACGAGTGGCCATAAAGATAGCCTACAGCAAATATTTACATTCCACTCAATGGGTTTCTCTATAGCCCAGTGAGTTGATTGCTTTGTTAATAGCAACAGTGCAGTGTAGTGTAGTGGAACACGGGGGGGAGAGTGCCGGGATGAGGGATGGAGGGATGGAGGGATGGAGGGATGGAAGGATGGAGGGATGGAGGGATGGAGGGATGGAAGGATGGAGGGATGGAGGGATGGAGGGATGGAGGGACAGAGGGACGGAGGGATAGAGGGACAGAGGGACGGAGGGATAGAGGGATGGAGGGACGGAGGGAGGGAGGGAGGGATAGAGGGACGGAGGGAGGGAGGGATGGAGGGACAGAGGGAGGGAGGGATGGAGGGACAGAGGGACGGAGGGATAGAGGGATGGAGGGACGGAGGGAGGGAGGGATGGAGGGACGAAGGGAGGGAGGGATGGAGGGATGGAGGGACAGAGGGAGGGAGCCAATGTAGCGGAGCGTAGCCAAACAGCTACACCACTATAATTAGGGGGAAAAATAAACCGTTAATGTGGCAGCGCTCGGGAGAAACACAAAGAAATATGACAACGATATGCCTCACAGCCCATTACCCAATATGCACTGCTTCACTTCAGCGAATGGGCTGTGGAAGTTTTACTATAGGGTGGGCAGTCAGGCCAGATATTTTGTGTTTAGAATATTCAAAAGAGGTCTTCACGATTATATATGAAAAATGCTGCTTGTGACTATGTCACTAAAAGCATTAACTGAAGCATTGACGGAAGCATTGAAGCTAGAATTCTAAACTGAAACAATAACAAAGCTGCCGCCCTGCCACTGTTTTGGTAAAAAGCTGAGGGATGGGCCTGGATAAATGTAACCACTCTATAGTTCATAGACATGAATACAGACTAAAGCGAATTTCCCTCTGTGACTTCTAGGAAGATTTTAACCAATTTCTGGAAATCATTATTTATTTAATGTGATTATTGATTCATTTAAACGTTTAAAAATCTGGTCAACACTGTTAAGTGAACTGTACTCTTGTTTTTGTTATGGTGCAACTATTCCTTTGTAAATATATGTATATATATATAAAGAAACATTGAACATCTAAAAGTTAAATCATAGTGAGAGCTGGTTCATTTCTTTTTGACCATTTTCTGATGTTTTGTGGTGAAAAATTGAGCGGGTCCATTATAACACGTCAACCCTGTTACCTGTACATAGAGAGGTTAGAAATGTTTTTCTTGTGAAGCTTGCATTCAACTGCCCCTCACTGTTGCAAACAACAACCTTCTATTCCTCTTGTCACAAGGGGATTCATGGCTAATTTAAGATTAAGTTGTCAACCCCATTTACGGTCAACCTTGTTTACAGTCAACCTTGTTACGGTCAATGTTTTTACGGTCAACCCTTTCACAGTCAACCCTGTTTCGGTCAACCCTGTTACAGTCAAGCTTGTTTCGGTCAACCCTGTTACAGTCAACCCTGTTACAGTCAACCCTGTTACAGTCAACATTGTTATGGCCAACCCTTTTACGGTCAATCATGTAACGGTCAACCTTGTTATGGTCAACCCTATTACGGTCAACCCTGTTACAGTCAACCCTGGTATGGTCAACATGTTACGGTCAACCCTGTTACGGTCAATGTTGTTAAGATCAACCCTGTTACGGTCAACCCTGTTACAGTCAACCCTGTTACAGTCAACATTGTTATGGCCAACATGCTACGGTCAACATGCTACGGTCAGTGTTGTTAAGGTCAACCCTATTACGGTCAACTTGTTACGGTCAACTTGTTACGGTCAACCCTGTTACGGTCAACCCTGTTACAGTCAACCTTGTTATGGTCAACATGTTACGATCAACATGTTACAGTCAATGTTGTTTACAGTCAACCTTGTTACGGGCAACCCTGTTACGGTCAACCCTGTTACGGTCAACATTGTTATGGCCAACATGCTACGGTCAACATGCTACGGTCAGTGTTGTTAAGGTCAACCTTGTTACGGTCAACCCTGTTACAGTCAACATGTAACTGTCAACCTTGTTATGGTCAACCCTGTTACGGTCAATGTTGTTACGGTATTTGGCAATAATACTTACTGTATTATTGTAATTTTTATTAACTATTGAAAAGGGGAAATATGTTTTTATTAAGTTGAACATGTGCTCTTTATGACCCCCAAAAATCTCACCAAGTTAGATTACCCAAAAGAGCCTCATTTCGTGGAACGACAAAGAACAACAGGGGGACAAATTTGTGTAACAAACACAGCGAATCACTCATTTCACCACCTGTTTTCTACATTATCGAGTATTTAGGAGTTGCTATCCTGGAGAAATCATGACAATCAGTGTCCTTTGAAACCAACTGAGTGTGTTCTATCTATGTCGTCTCACATGCTTCTTCTCTCTTTGATATTTTATTCCACACTCCTCTCTCTAAGAGCTGCTGATTCCATTTCACAGTAGCTATCACAGCTGCAACAATGACGTATTTTATTCATTCTTCCATTCATTCCATCGTTGCCTCTGAGCAGCCTAATTACAGTAAATCCATAATCAGCAAAGGGTAGCCTGTGTTTTAATACTAATCAGACAGTCTTCGATGTAGCCTGTGTTTTAATACTAATCAAACAGTCTTTGATGTAGACAGTGTTTTAATACTAATCAGACAGTCTTCGATGTAGCCTGTGTTTTAATACTAATCAGACAGTCTTCGATGTAGCCTGTGTTTTACTACTAATCAGATAGTCTTCGATGTAGCCTGTGTTTTAATACTAAACAGACAGTCTTCGATGTAGCCTGTGTTTTAATACTAATCAGACAGTCTTCGATGTAGCCTGTGTTTAAATACTAATCAGACAGTCTTCGATGTAGCCTGTGTTTTAATACTAATCAGACAGTCTTCGATGTAGCCTGTGTTTTAATACTAATCAGACAGTCTTCGATGTAGCCTGTGTTTTAATACTAATCAGACAGTCTTTGATGTAGACTGTGTTTTAATACTAATCAGACAGTCTTCGATGTAGCCTGTGTTTTAATACTAATCAGACAGTCTTCGATGTAGCCTGTGTTTTAATACTAATCAGACAGTCTTCGATGTAGCCTGTGTTTTAATACTAATCAGACAGTCTTCGATGTAGCCTGTGTTTTAATACTAATCAGACAGTCTTCGATGTAGCCTGTGTTTTAATACTAATCAGACTGTCTTCGATGTAGCCTGTGTTTTAATACTAATCAGACAGTCTTCGATGTAGCCTGTGTTTTAATACTAATCAGACAGTCTTCGATGTAGCCTGTGTTTTAATACTAATCAGACAGTTTTCGATGTAGCCTGTGTTTTAATACTATTGAGACAGTCTTCGATGTAGCCTGTGTTTTAATACTGTGGTGAAACTGTGGGACAGCTTGTAAGGGAGTACGTCACTAAATCATCAGCTAATTGCTCACACCTGTGCCTGCTTGCAAGGCTCTGCCGGGACTCTGAAAAACTGATATAAGGCATAGCCGAGAGAGCAGGCAGTTCTTGGCGAGGGAGCTGTGCTTTGATGAACGTTGGGCTTGTAGCCTTAGCAGGTATCCACACTGCACTCACCTTAATGAGGGGAGGGTGTCCTTCGCTGCTGGGTAGGGAGACCAGCTAAAAAGACAGATAGTGAGGGGGAATTTGGGGAACAAGATAAGATAGTGGGGTCTGTTCCCCTCCTTCTGGGAACAGACTGCGCGTCGCATTGTAGCATTTTATTGAACATGCTAATTAATTAGCTCAACTTTATCAGTGTTTGTAAACTGAGCACGCTGATAGTGTAGTGCACTTCTCTATTCTACGTAATGAATCAGGCTAAAACCTACAGTGATAAACCTGAGTCAGAGTATAGCCTAGTTGTTGTTCCTGTCCAGTTTCTAGCCTATTCAGTGAACCGTCAGCTGGGAAAGTTCATTGTTTTCAAATGTTACATTTAAATGTTATGTCTATGTTCTCTTTTGTTGGCCTAGTCTTGTTAAATGTTTTTATATTGAACAAAATATAAAGGCAACATGTAAAATGTTGGTCCCATGTTTCATGAGCTGAAATAAAAGATCCCAGAAATGTTCCATACGCACAAAAAGCGTATTTCTCTCAAATTTTGTGCACAAATTTGTTTACATCCCTGTTAGGTGTAGCATATCAAGAAGCTGATAAAACAGCATGATCATTACAGAGATGCACCTTGTGCTGGCCACACTAAAATGTGCAGTTTTGTCACACAACACAATGCCACAGCTGTCTCAAGATGTGAAGGGGCGTGCAATTGGCATGCTGACAGCAGGAATGTCCAACAGAGCTGTTGCCAGAGGAATTTAACGTTAATTTCTCTACCATAAGCTGCCTCCAACGTTGTTTTAGATCATTTGGCAGCACATCTAACCGGCCTGACAACCGTAGACCACGTGTTACCACGCCAACACAGGACCTCCACATCCGGCTTCTTCACCTACAGAATTGTCTGAGACCAGTCACCTGGACAGCTGATGAAACTGAGGAGCATTTCTGTATGTAATAAAGCCCTTTTGTGTGGAAAAACTCATTCTGATTGCCTGGGCCTAGCTCCCCAGTGGGTGGGCCTGGCTCCCAAGTGGGTGGGCCTCTTTCTTCCCAGGCCCACCCATGACTACGCCCCTGCCCAGTCATGTAAAATTCATAGATTAGGGCCTAATTTGACTGATTTCCTTATATGAACAGTAACTCTGTAAAATCATTGAAATTGTTGCATGTTGCGTTTTATATTTTTTGTTCAGTATAGAATGTATGATTTTTCAAATACAGCGTGGGTTATGTGGGTGCGAACAAAATGGGGATTGCAGACTGCACAGATCAAAGTGAGGGTGGGGGCGGGAGTTTATGACCTTATTATCATGTGTGTATCTCTGGACCAGGCATAAGCGTATTATACCCCAGTGATTTTTGCATGTTTTGTACAATTGCATTTCATTTTGGCTAGGCCCAGTTTGCAATGATGTAGAATCTAGGACCGTATCTATCTCATTAGTGTGTGTCGTGTCACTTTTTAGTACGTTACTACACTTAGCCTGTGTGCTATACACTTTGGGTCACTGCAGCACACTGATTGGGTTACAGAGACTACAGGAATTTAGCAGGTCACCTAGCATTTCATGCATGCTGTATTATGAAATTGTGTATTTAATAAAAGATCATTGTTGGCTATATCTGTGAGTTTTGATGTCCTATCCTCTGACGCCGGACCATACCGGTCAAACACTCTGGTGGTCCAGTCTCAGAGGTAGCCTGGGTTTTATTTAAAACTCCTATTACATTTCACACAAACTCTCAATTAACTCTTCCTGAGCCGTAGAGCTTTATTGTGCCGGGGGGGGGGGGGGGTGACTATCACTCAACTATAACATTTTATTT
This sequence comes from Salmo trutta, assembly GCF_901001165.1. Taxonomy (NCBI): domain Eukaryota; kingdom Metazoa; phylum Chordata; class Actinopteri; order Salmoniformes; family Salmonidae; genus Salmo; species Salmo trutta. The sequence goes on along the minus strand of NC_042957.1, from coordinate 9,543,661 downwards.
TGTCAAATTTAAGTCCCTTTAGTTAAACTGGTGGTAAGATGTATTTAAAGTAGCTCTTTAGAGTTAAAACAAGTGATAATTGGGGATGTAAAAATCAGTTGCAAACTAAACAGATATAGTTTCTCAAACACAAGAGTCATACAGTGTATCAGACATACAGCAGTAAGCTAAACGATTTATTTGAAATATGATAGAAGGAAGTTATTCAGGATATTACCTGAAGTTCTACGAACGCAATGAAAAGTAGGACACAATATAAACCCTCTGATTTATGAATTGTTATGCCCTTTCAAATCATTCATGATTTATTTTTGTTAAATCAACACCATTCAATGTGAATCTAACATTAATAAATTTGAACAAATCCAAATTGAACTTGTTCTCTCACACTGCACTTGTCTTTCAGTAACAGTACACTGTTGTCTAGACTGATGTAGAGACATCAAGTGAAAGTGACAGTTTTGAAAACCGCACGTTGCTTCTCTTAATACAGTACAAATAAGCCCTATGAACACTCTTTGAACACGTTTACAGCACACAGATAGCCAGCACACCGAAACAAACACACATACACATTGTCTCACTCGCTCTATTCAAAACTATTACGAGGATTATTTATTAATCCAGAACACATCACACTCATAGTGTCTTCGGAAAGTATTCAAACCCCTTGACTTTTTCCACATTTTGTTACATTACAGCCTTATTCTAAAATGGATTAAGTAAAAAAAAAAAAACAGCAATCTACACACAATTCCCCATAATCACAAAGCAAAAACTGATTTTTAGAAATGTTTGCTAATTAATAAAAAATTTAAAACAGAAAAAACGTATTTACAAAAGTATAGAGACTCAAAATTGAGCTCAGGTGCATCTTGTTTCCATTGACCATCCTTGAGATGTTTCTACAACTAAATGTTTCTACAACTACAATTAAATGTTTCTACAACTACAACTGCAGTAAATTAAATTGATTGGACATGATTTGGAAAGGCACACCATGTCTATATATGGTCTCACAGTTGACAGTGCACGTCAGAGCAAAAACCAAGCCATGAGGTCGAAGGAATTGTCTGTAGAGCTCCAATACATGATTGTGTCGAGGCACAGATCTGTAGAAGGGTACCAAAACATTTCTGCAGCACTGAAGGTTCCTAAGAACACAGTGGCCTCCATCATTCTTAAATGGAAGAAGTTTGGAACCACCAAGACTCTTCCTAGAGCTGGCCGCTCGGCCAAACTGAGTAATCGGGGGAGAAGGGCCTTGGTCAGGGAGGTGACCAAGAACCCGATGGTCACTGACAGAGCTCTAGAGTTCCTCTGCAGCACTCCCCCAATCAGGCCTTTATGGTAGTACCCAGACAGAAGCCACTCCTCAGTAAAAGGCCCATGACAGCCTGCTTGGAGTTTGCATAAGGCACCTAAAGACTCTTAGACCATGAGAAAGATTATGTGGCCTGAATGCCAAGCGTCACGTCTGGAGGAATCCTGTCACCATCCATACGGTGAAGCATGGTGGTGGCAGAATCATGCTGTTGGGATGTTTTTCAACGGCAGGGACTGGGAGACTAGTCAGGATTGAGGGAAAGATGAACAGAGCAAAGTACAGAGAGATCCTTGATGAAAACCTGCTCCAGATAGCGCTCAGGACCTCAGACTGGGGCGAAGGTTAACCTTCCAACAGGACAACGCCCCTAAGCACACAGCCAAGACAACGCAGGAGTGGCTTTGGGACAAGTCTCTGAATGTCCCAGAGTGGCCAGGCCAGAGCCCGGACTTGAACCGGATCGAACATCTCTGGAGAGACCTGAAAATAGCAGTGCAGCAACACTCCCCATCCAACCTGACAAAGCTTGAGAGGCTCTGCAGAGAAGAATAGGATAAACCCAAATGCAGGTGTTTATTTTTTATTTTATTTCACCTTTATTTAACCAGGTAGGCCAGTTGAGAACAAGTTTTCATTTACAACTGCGACCTGGCCAAGATAAAGCAAAGCAGTGAGCCACAAACAACACAGAGTTACACATGAGATAAACAAACGTACATTCAATAACACAATAAAAAAATCCATATACAGTGTGTACAAATGCAGTAAGATTAGGGAGGTAAGGCAATAAATAGGCCATAGTGGCAAAATAATTACAATTTAGCAATTAAACACTGGAGTGATGGATTTGCAGAAGATGAATGTGAAAGTAGAGATACTGGGGTGCAAAGGAGCAAAAAAAAAAAAATCATATGGGGATGAGGTAGTTGGGTGGGCTATTTACAGATGGGCTGTGTATAGGTGCAATGATCAGTAATCTGCTCTGACAGATGATGCTTAAAGTTAGTGAGGGAGATATAAGACTCCAGCTTCAGTGATATTTGAAATTCGTTCCAGTCATTGGCAGCAGAGAACTGGAAGGAAAGGCAGCCAAAGGAGGAGTTGGCTTTGGGGATTACAAGTGATATATACCTACTGGAGCGTGTGTAATGGGTGGGTGCTGCTATGGTGACCAGTGAGTTGAGATAAGGTGGGGCTTTACCTAGCAAAGACTTATAGATGACCAGGAGCCAGTGGGTTTAGCAATGAATATGAAGTGAGGGCCAGCCAACAAGAGCATACAGGTCACAGTGGTGGGTAGTGTATGGGGCTTTGGTGACAAAACAGATGGCACTGTGATAGACTACATCCAATTTGCTGAGTAGAGTGTTGGAGGCTATGTAAATGACATTGCCGAAGTCAAGGATCGGTAGGATAGTTAGTATCACAAGGGTATGTTTGGCAGCAAGAGTGAAGGATGCCACATATTCTAAGTCAGAACCGTCCAGAGTAGTGATGCTAGATAGGGGGGAGGGTGCGGGAAGTGATTGGTTGAAGAGCATGCATTTAGTTTTACTTGCATTTAAGAGCAGTTGGAGGCCACCGAAGGAGTGTTGTATGGCATTGAAGATCATCTGGAGGTTTGTTAACAATGTCCAAAGAAAGGACAGAAGTAGACAGAAAGGTGTCGTCTGCGTAGAGGTGGATCAGAGAATCACCAGCAGCAAGAGCGACAAAATTGACGTATACAGAGAAAAGAATCAGCACTAAAATTGAACCCTGTGGCACCACCATAAAGAATGCCAGAGGTCCGGACAACAGGCCCTCCGATTTGACACACTGAACTCTATCTGAGAAGTAGTTGGTGAACCAGGCTAGGCAGTCATTTGAGAAGCCAAGGCTATTGAGTCTGGCGAGAAGAATGCGGTGATTGACAGAGTCGAAAGCCTTGGCCAGGTCGATGAAGACGGCTGCACAGTATTGTATTTTATTGATGGCGGTTATGATATCGTTTAGGACCTTGAGCGTGGCTGAGGTGCACCCATGACCAGCTCGGAAACCAGATTGCATAGCGGAGAAGGTATGGTGGGATTTGAAATGGTAGGTGATATGTTTGTTTTCTTGGCCTTTGAAGACTTATAAAGGCAGGGTTGGATAGATATAGGTCTGTAACAGTTTGGGTCTAGAGTGTCTCCCCCTTTGAAGAGGGGGATGACCGCGGCAGCTTTCCAATCTTTATGGATCTCAGACGATACGAAAGAGAGGTTGAACAGGCTGGTAATAGGGTTTGCAACAATTGCGGTGGATCATTTTAGAATGAGAGGGTGCAGATTGTCTAGCCCAGCTGATTTATAGGGGTCCAGATTTTGCAGCTCTTTCAGAGGATCAGCTATCTGAATTTGGGTGAAGGAGAAATGGGGCAGGCTTGGGCAAGTTTCTGTGAGGGGTGCAGAGCTGTTGACCGGGGTAGGGGTAGCCAAGTGGAAAGCATCACCAGCCATAGAAAAATGCTTATTGAAATTCTCAATTATTGTAGATTTATCGGTGATGACAGTGTTTCCTAGCCTCAGTGCAGTGGGCAGCTGGGAGGAGGTGCTCTTATTCTCCATGGATTTACAGTGTCCCAGAACTTTTTGGAGTTTGTGTTACAGGATGCAAATTTCTGTTTGAAAAAGCTAGCCTTTGCTTTCCTAACTGCCTGTGTATATTGGTTCCTAACAACCCTGAAAAGTTGCATATCGTGGGGGCTATTCGATGCTAATGCAATACGCCACAGGATGTTTTTGTGCTGGTCAAGGGCAGTCAAGTCTGGAGTGAACCAAGGGCTATATCTGTTCTTAGTTCTACATTTTTTAAATGGGCATGCATATTTAAGATGGTGAGGAAAGCACTTTTAAAGAATTTCCAGGCATCCTCTACTGACGGGATGAGGTCAATATCCTTCTAGGATACCCGGGCCAGGTTGATTAGAAAGGCCTGCCCACTGAAGTGTTTTAGGGAGCGTTTGACTGTGATGAGGGAGGGGTGGTCGTTTAACTATGAACCCAATGAGGCAGTGATCGCTGAGATCCTGGTTGAAGACAGCAGAGGCGTATTTAGAGGGCATGTTGGTCAGGATGATATCTATGAGGGTGCCTGTGTTTATGGAATTAGGGCTGTACCTGGTAGGTTCCTTGATAATTTGTGTGAGATTGAGGGCATCTAGCTTAGATTGTAGGACGGCCGGGGTGTTAAGCATATCCCAGTTTAGGTCACCTAACAGTACAAACTCTGAACATAAATGGGAGGCAATTAATTCACATATGGTCTCCAGGGCACAGCTGGGGGCTGAGGGGGGTCTATAACAAGCAGCAACCGTGAGAGACTTATTTCTGGAAAGGTGGATTTTTAAAAGTAGAAGCTCAAGTAGAAGCTGTTTGGGCAAAGACCTGGATAGCATGACAGAACTCTGCAGGTTATCTCTGTAGTAGATTGCAACTCCCCCCCTTTGGCAGTTCTATCTTGGTGGAAAATGTTGTATTTGGGGATGGAAATTTCAGAATTTTTGGTGGCTTTCCTAAGCCAGGATTCAGACACGGCTAGGACATCAGGGTTGGCGGAGTGTGCTAAAGCATTGAGGCTTCTGATGTTAACATGCATGTTACCAAGTCTTTTATGGTTACTGAAGTCAACAAATTATAGCGTCTGGGGAATAGGAGTGGAACTGGGGGCTACAGGGCCTGGGTTAACCTGTACATCACCATAAGAGCAAAGGAGGAATAGGATAAGGGTACGGCTAAAGGCTATAAGAACTGGGCATCTAGTGCGTTGGGGACAAAGAATAAAAGGAGCAGATTTCTGGGCGTGGTAGAATAGATTCAGGGAAAAGTGTACAGACAATGTACAGACAATGGTATGGTAGGATGTGAGTACAGTGGAGGCAAGATCATAACAGTTAGCCTGTTGAGACCACATCGGGCGATCACGTCGGCAGTCCAGTCGTGATGGATTGGCGGGGCTCCGTGTCGACAATAAAGGGTCCAGGGCAATTGGCAGAGGTATTGTAGCCCTATAATTAGCTGGTATACGGGCCTAGCTCGAAGCTAGATCAAGGCTAGCTGGTGCTTGCTTCAGGACAGAGGCGTTAGCTAACAAATGCCACTCGATGATCCGGTGTAATGATCCAGAGTGGCAGGAATTCGGTGATGAGGTAGAGTGCCAAGCTTGTGTGCAAAGCTTGTAGCGTTATACCTAAGAAGACTTGAGACGGTAATTGCTGCCAAAGGTGCTTCAACAAAGTACTGAGTAAAGAGTCTGAATCCTAATGTAAATGTCATATTAGTTGGTTTAGTGTTTTTATAAATTAGCTAAATAAATAAATGTTTTTTGCTTTGTCATTATGGGGTATTGTGTGTAGATTGATGAAGGAAAAAAATGATTTAATCAATTTTAGAATAAGGCTGTAAAAGTCAAGGGTCTAAACACTTTCTGAATGCACTGTATGGCTGTCCTGAGTGGGGCATAAATAGATGATTTGATGTTTGACAATCAATCAATAGAACATTAAGCTGACACAGAGAGGGTTTCCATGGAAACAGATGACAGAGAGAAGAGAGGAGGAGAAGACATAAAAAAACAGGAGAGGTGGGTTAACTACAGTGGAGGCTCCTCAGGGGAGAACCACCATCCTCAGTGAATTTCATAAAAATGTAAAAAGTAAAACATTAAAGTTATAATTTTTAGATAAAACTATATTAAATATAATCACGTGTCACAAAATAATTGATTAAAACTCTGTTTTGCTATGAAGGTCTACAGTAGCCTCAGCAGCACTCTGTAGGGTAGTACCATGGTGTAGCTGGAGGACAGCTAGCTCCCGTCCTCCTCTGGGTACATTGACTTCAATATAAAACCTAGGAGGCTCATGGTTCTCACCCCCTTCCATAGACTTATACAGTAATTATGACAACTTCCGGAGGACGTCTTCCAACATATCAGAGCTCTTGCAGCATGAACTGACATGTTGTCCACCCAATCAAAGGATCAGAGAATGAATTTAGTACTGAAATTATAAGCTGCAGCTAGCTAACACTGCACTGCATAAAATGTGGTGACTAGTTGACTCAAATAGAGAGAAAGACAATAGTTGATTAGTTTTGAACAAATAAATTTTTTCCAAAATTAAGGAGAAGCAAGAGATTGAGAGAGAAAGCTAGCTATATTTTTTACAATTTTCTTAGCTAGCGATTGCAGCTAGCTAGTTTAGCCTACTTAGACAGTTGTAGCAACCTCATGATGGGTATAGGGAAAATAAGAGTATCATGTAGTAGCCTAAACCTATCAATGTGACATTGAACTGGGTGAATGGAATATGAATTACAGTTATTCAATATGCTGGAATAGAAATAAAGCCATGCTCATGAAACAAAAAAAGTCCACCCTTATCCTAAATGGTACTGACCGCCACTGGTTAATTTACATGGCTTCTCTCAGACTTCAGATTATCACCTTGTAGCTGTGCCAAAGAGGAGGGAGGAAGATGCTAGGGAGGAAAGGAGAAAAAGGAAGATGGCTGGGAAGGAGGATAGGGAAAGAGCAGGGCTTGGGAGGATAGACTCTCTTTCCTCCCTCCCTCTTTTATGAGATGTTAATTCTCTTTGAAGAGCGACGTCCAACCCCAACTCCCTATCCCCAGTATTTTAGCTACATCTTCTCCATCATTACCACTGCATTGGGGTGGTTATACATATTCATGATATGCTTATTAGAGGGGCTGGCTGTTTAGAAAGGTGGGTAATGTTTGTAGACTGAGTGAGTGATGTAAAGTTATGTGTGTATCCCTGCAGCTATTAAAGCCTATTATTTGCACCATTCTACCTGCAAATGACTAACTAAAGTCATTAAAACATGGCCAACCCAGCCAGTCAAATGACTAACTAAAGTCATTAAAACATGACTAACCCAGCCAGTCAAATGACTAACTAAAGTCATTAAAACATGACCAACCCAGCCAGTCAAATGACTAACTAAAGTCATTAAAACATGACCAACCCAGCCAGTCAAATGACTAACTAAAGTCATTAAAACATGACTAACCCAGCCAGTCAAATGACTAACTAAAGTCATTAAAACATGACCAACCCAGCCAGTCAAATGACTAACTAAAGCTATTAACAGGTCCCCTCAAAGTCCTTGAGAAAATGGCTGTTTGTATGACATATTTTAATGAATTAGGATATGTGTGTTTATTTATTTTTATTTCACCTTTATTTAACCAGGTAGGCAAGTTGAGAACAAGTTCTCATTTACAATTGCGACCTGGCCAAGATAAAGCAAAGCAGTTCGACACATTTAACAACACAGTTACACATGGAGTAAAACAAACATACAGTCAATAATACAGTAGAAAAATAAGTCTATATACAATGTGAGCAAATGAGGTGAGATAAGGGAGGTAAAGGCAAAAAAAGGCCATGGTGGCAAAGTAAATACAATGTAGCAAGTAAAACACTGGAATGGTAGATTTGCAGTGGAAGAAAGTGCAAAGTAGAAATAGAAATAATGGGGTGCAAAGGAGCAAAATAAATAAATACAGTAGGGGAAGAGGTAGTTGTTTGGGCTAAATTATAGATGGGCTATGTACAGGTGCAGTGATCTGTGTGTGTATGTGTGTGCACACAAAGTCAACGTTTTTATGACTTATTTGAGCAGAAAGAAAGCTGAAGGATGATTAATTGCCACTATAAAGAAGTACATTCTGTCCTTCTACTTGGAAAATAAATAAATAGATTGGTAAGGTGGCTATTGGCCATTCAATACTACTGATATTCAGTTGCAGTCAGCCTTTTGAAAGCATCCGATCTACTCTAGGGAGAGCAGAGATTCAACAGCATTACAGTTGTTCAGGTCATGACAGAGAAATATTGCAGGGAGTAATCTAAGAATTCAATAATTTATTTTGATATGAAATGGAATGAAGAAAGGGAAATTAAATCTGAGGTTTGTAAGCTTACAGCTGAGACAGAGGGAAGGGAGGGAGATGGGGGGAAGGAGAGAGAGGGAAGGGGAGCATGAGAAAGAGAGAGAGAGAGGAGGAAAGGAGAGGAAAAAGAGAAGGAAAGGGGAGGATGAGAAGGACAGATAGGGTGAAGGAGGTAGATAAAGGCAACAAGGAAGGGAGATGATCTTTGTGGAGACCTCTCTCTCTCTCAATCTCTGTCTCTCTCAGCCCCTGGCTACAATTAACTAACAGGGCTATCTCTTCCTGCCTGGCTCACAGCCCTTACACCACTCCTCCTCTACTGACCCTTTCCTGTTTACCCCCCAGTAGACCAGATTCCTGTTCTTCTGAGCTTTTCCTGTTTACCCCCCAGTAGACCAGACTCCTGTTCTACTGAGCTTTTCCTGTTTACCCCCCAGTAGACCAGACTCCTCCTCTACTGACTCTTTCCTGTTTACCCCCCAGTAGAAAAGACTCCTGTTCTACTGAGCTTTTCCTGTTTACCCCCCAGTAGACCAGACTCCTCCTCTACTGACCCTTTCCTGTTTACCCCCCAGTAGACCAGACTCCCGTTCTACTGACCCTTTCCTGTTTACCCCCCAGTAGACCAGACTCCTCCTCTACTGACCCTTTCCTGTTTACCCCCCAGTAGACCAGACTCCCGTTCTACTGACCCTTTCCTGTTTACCCCCCAGTAGACCAGACTCCTCTACTGAGCTTTTCCTGTTTACCCCCCAGTAGACCAGACTCCTCCTCTACTGACTCTTTCCTGTTTACCCTCCAGTAGACCAGACTCCTCCTCTACTGACCCTTTCCTGTTTACCCCCCAGTAGACCAGACTCCTGTTCTTCTGACCCTTTCCTGTTTACCCCCCAGTAGACCAGACTCCTGTTCTACTGAGCTTTTCCTGTTTACCCCCCAGTAGACCAGACTCCTCCTCTACTGACCCTTTCCTGTTTACCCTCCAGTAGACCAGACTCCTCTACTGACCCTTTCCTGTTTACCCCCCAGTAGTCCAGACTCCTCTACTGACCCTTTCCTGTTTACCCCCCAGGAGACCAGACTCCTGTTCTACTGAGCTTTTCCTGTTTACCCCCCAGTAGACCAGACTCCTGTTCTACTGACCCTTTCCTGTTTACCCCCCAGTAGACCAGACTCCTCTACTGACCCTTTCCTGTTTACCCCCCAGGAGACCAGACTCCTGTTCTACTGAGCTTTTCCTGTTTACCCCCCAGTAGACCAGACTCCTGTTCTACTGACCCTTTCCTGTTTACCCCCCAGTAGACCAGACTCCTCTACTGACCCTTTCCTGTTTACCCCCCAGTAGACCAGACTCCTGTTCTACTGAGCTTTTCCTGTTTACCCCCCAGTAGACCAGACTCCTGTTCTACTGAGCTTTTCCTGTTTACCCCCCAGTAGACCAGACTCCTCCTCTACTGACCCTTTCCTGTTTACCCCCCAGTAGACCAGACTCCCGTTCTACTGACCCTTTCCTGTTTACCCCCCAGTAGACCAGACTCCTCTACTGAGCTTTTCCTGTTTACCCCCCAGTAGACCAGACTCCTCCTCTACTGACTCTTTCCTGTTTACCCTCCAGTAGACCAGACTCCTCCTCTACTGACCCTTTCCTGTTTACCCCCCAGTAGACCAGACTCCCGTTCTACTGACCCTTTCCTGTTTACCCCCCAGTAGACCAGACTCCTCCTCTACTGACCCTTTCCTGTTTACCCCCCAGTAGACCAGACTCCCGTTCTACTGACCCTTTCCTGTTTACCCCCCAGTAGACCAGACTCCTCTACTGAGCTTTTCCTGTTTACCCCCCAGTAGACCAGACTCCTCCTCTACTGACTCTTTCCTGTTTACCCTCCAGTAGACCAGACTCCTCCTCTACTGACCCTTTCCTGTTTACCCCCCAGTAGACCAGACTCCTGTTCTTCTGACCCTTTCCTGTTTACCCCCCAGTAGACCAGACTCCTGTTCTACTGAGCTTTTCCTGTTTACCCCCCAGTAGACCAGACTCCTCCTCTACTGACCCTTTCCTGTTTACCCTCCAGTAGACCAGACTCCTCTACTGACCCTTTCCTGTTTACCCCCCAGTAGTCCAGACTCCTCTACTGACCCTTTCCTGTTTACCCCCCAGGAGACCAGACTCCTGTTCTACTGAGCTTTTCCTGTTTACCCCCCCAGTAGACCAGACTCCTGTTCTACTGACCCTTTCCTGTTTACCCCCCAGTAGACCAGACTCCTCTACTGACCCTTTCCTGTTTACCCCCCAGGAGACCAGACTCCTGTTCTACTGAGCTTTTCCTGTTTACCCCCCAGTAGACCAGACTCCTGTTCTACTGACCCTTTCCTGTTTACCCCCCAGTAGACCAGACTCCTCTACTGACCCTTTCCTGTTTACCCCCCCAGTAGACCAGACTCCTGTTCTACTGAGCTTTTCCTGTTTACCCCCCAGTAGACCAGACTCCTGTTCTACTGAGCTTTTCCTGTTTACCCCCCAGTAGACCAGACTCCTCCTCTACTGACCCTTTCCTGTTTACCCCCCAGTAGACCAGACTCCTCTACTGACCCTTTCCTGTTTACCCCCCAGTAGACCAGACTCTTGTTCTACTGAGCTTTTCCTGTTTACCCCCCAGTAGACCAGATTCCTGTTCTACTGAGCTTTTCCTGTTTACCCCCCAGGAGACCAGACTCCTGTTCTACTGACCCTTTCCTGTTTACCCCCCAGTAGACCAGACTCCTCTACTGACCCTTTCCTGTTTACCCCCCAGTAGACCAGACTCCTGTTCTTCTGAGCTTTTCCTGTTTACCCCCCAGTAGACCAGACTCCTCTACTGACCCTTTCCTGTTTACCCCCCAGTAGACCAGACTCCTCTACTGACCCTTTCCTGTTTACCCCCCAGTAGACCAGACTCCTCCTCTACTGACCCTTTCCTGTGTACCCCCCAGTAGACCAGACTCCTCTACTGACCCTTTCCTGTTTACCCCCCAGTAGACCAGACTCCTCCTCTACTGACCCTTTCCTGTTTACCCTCCAGTAGACCAGACTCCTCCTCTACTGACCCTTTCCTGTTTACCCCCCAGTAGACCAGACTCCTCCTCTACTGACCCTTTCCTGTTTACCCCCCAGTAGACCAGACTCCTCCTCTACTGACCCTTTCCTGTTTACCCCCCAGGAGACCAGTCACTACTCCTCTACTATCAGGTCACTGTCCCACTTACACCATTCTATCAGTGTGTCCTACACTACAATCCTTTAGCTCTGTGGTGTTCTGCTGAAGGTTGTTTGACCTGTGAAACCTTAACAACGATATATTTAAGTAATACGGCCCGATGGGGTGTGGTATACGGCCAATATACCATGGCTAAGGGCTGTTCTTAAGTACGATGCAACACGGAGTGCCTGGACACAGCCCTTAGCCATGTTATATTGGCCATATACCACAAACCCTGAGGTGCCTTATTGCTATTATAAACTGGCTACCAACATAGTTAGAGCAGTAAAAATAAATGTTTTGTCATACCCATGGTATACGGTCTGATATACCACAGCTTTTAGCCAATCAACATTCAGGGCTCGAACCACCCAGTTTATAATGAGAGTTAGGTTTTCATGTTCATTTCTCTATCAAGTGTTGGGATCACTACCAACGATCAAGTGTCGGGATCACTACCAACGATCAAGTGTTGGGATCACCACCAACGATCAAGTGTTGGGATCACCACCAACGATCAAGTGTTGGGATCACTACCAACGATTTGAATACCTGCATTTTAGAAATTTGTTCAGTTTTGAAGGAAATTCCAATGAAACTATAGCCTTTAATTACCCCTGAATAGAGATGTTGCTGTCTCGCCTTCTTCTCTCAATGGAATAGAATAGTAAGCACTACAAACATAGACCTGTCCAGTCAATTATAGCAAGAAGGAAAACAAAACAAACAATACAAAATGGCTGAGCGACCACATTATGTTGCAGGAATCAGTCAACTCCTGATAATGAAGCAATGAAAGTGATACAAAACCATGAGAGTCCACAAAGACACTTCTAACAGCGAGACATCTGCTAGCTCAGCCGAAATGAGCACATATCTTGTGTCCTACCAATGAAAGAAATGGAAATTAGCATCTAACCAGCATTGAGCTGTAGCTGTAGTGGGTTATGAGGATTCCATGACTGTAGATGTAGTGGGTTATGAGGATTCCATGACTGTAGATGTAGTGGGTTATGAGGATTCCATGACTGTAGATGTAGTGGGTTATGAGGATTCCATGACTGTAGATGTAATGGGTTATGAGGATTCCATGACTGTAGATGTAGTGGGTTATGAGGATTCCATGACTGTAGCTGTAGTGGGTTATGAGGATTCCATGACTGTAGATGTAATGGGTTATGAGGATTCCATGACTGTAGATGTAGTGGGTTATGAGGATTCCATGACTGTAGCTGTAGTGGGTTATGAGGATTCCATGACTGTAGATGTAGTGGGTTATGAGGATTCCATGACTGTAGATGTAGT